>NW_028301555.1:1465000-1520000 GCF_042242905.1 Orbicella faveolata
ATGCATGTGAAATTTGGGGACCAGAACTATTGTCATACAGAACGCATTTTGATAAAAGCACAATTGAACAAGTCCACATTAAGTTCTGTAAACAAACACTAAACATCCCATGGTATACAGAAAATATTGCCTGCAGGGCAGAGCTTGGGAGGTACCCTTTAAGCATTGATATAAAAGCCTCAATCTTTAGCTATTGGCAAAGATTGAAGCATTCTTGTAGCAACGTTTTGTTACGTGAAGCATTTCAATATGCAACAACTTCTACACCTTTCTTTGATGTTACAATTAATGAAGAGATCACTAGGGGGTATCAAGTAACAGAATCAACAGAACCAGTAACACGGCAACACATCAAGAACGGTCGATTAAAAATAAACAAAAATCTTAGAAATCAGTATTCACAAAACTGGCTTGAGACTAAGAACAGTTCATCAACAACTTCAAGGGAAAAATTTACGCACAAGCCGGGAAGTTAAAAAGAGTTATCAATTTGAAAATTACCTGAAAACGGTTACAAACTCAGCACACAGAATTAGCCTGACAAAGCTTAGGTTAGGATGTCACGCATTACGAATACAAACTGGAAAATATGAAAATAAAGGAGCATCAATCCCAGTAGAGGAAAGAACATGCTTAGTATGTAAAGAAAATTGCGTAGAACACGAACAGCATTTCTTGATGTATTGCCAGGGGTACGCTACCATAAGAGTTGAGCTCCATTCTAACATTTCAAACAAAGATGCACTTTACGCAAATCTGAGCGATAACGAGAGAACTAAGTACTTACTTAGAGCTGATAATAGAGTTACATCAAAAATAATAGGTAAATATATCAACGTAATGTTTAAAAGAAGAAAAGAGATTCTCAACTTACAAACGAAATGAGCATTATAATTTTTATTTAATTTTATTTGAATTATAAAAGAATCAAGTGAATTTTATTTCTTATTGTACTAGTTAATGTTAAACCTTTATTGTAAACAGACCAATACCTCCCTTTGGCGAGTAAGGCGCAATAAAGATATACTAGACTATACTATACTCACTCACTCACTCACTCATCCATTGACCCGTCCATAACATACCGACACGCAGACCATGAAAAAAAATAACTCAAAAATTGCTTCATTTTAGCGGGCCAAACACGTTCTCGTCCCCAGTACTTCGCGTCCGAAATTGTCGTTGACGAGCGACCACGTGACCAAAAGAAACGGAGGCTCTGGGGACGAAAAACACTGCTGACATGTTGCGAGGCTCATAACTCGCCGGCGGGAGCTTGAGTACCTATCATTTATCAAAATACCCTTGATTACTCGTTTTGATAGTCTCATGAATTTTCTTCACGCTGCGCTGGGAAAATACAGTGAAATTGAAGCAACTGCTTTCTTTTTCAACAGTGAGCTGAGCAAAAGTAGAATTCGCATAATAACGTAACTTTACGTGTGGGCATTAATCGTGGAATTCGGAGCCCCCCATGTTTACACAGGAATGTAATGTATACTCTCGGGTCATTTTCCTAAGCGTCGCCCAAAAGAGGACTGGGAACGAGATTATGTTTCATAATTATAACTGACAGTTCTAGATTACCCGCGGGTGACCTTGCTAATTTAAAATAAAGAAATTGTCGAATAACTTTGTTTTGTTGATTCATGTTGCACTGCGGGTCGGTAGATTCAAGTGTTCAAGCACCTGTTAGCTACCGGTATTAACCGGTGATACGGCCTTCCAAGTAACAGGTGCGCGTGCGCTTTGAAGAGCACATGCTCTTTTACCTTTTGATCTTAACCCGATAATCTCTTTTTGACGTGTATTGTTTACGAAACGAAATTTAATATTTTTTAGCTCATCGGACAAAGCCAGGAATTGGACATTTTGGTCTGTTTCACTAATGGCATCGCAGTTGTTGTAAAACTGGCATTTTAACATTGAAGGAGGAGCGAGCAGACAAGATTTCGAAGTTGAAGATGTCAACCTTGGGATTCCGCTTTGCAATTTTTCTTACCACAGTAAGTCAGAATACAATTCATTTAACGCTAAACGTTAACATTGTTGCTGAAGTTTCCGTGTTAAGAATAACGTCGATTTTATGACAAGTTTCTGTCATTTAACTGAGCAAAACGTTAGTCGTAACCGAGACATTTCTCTTCGTCAGTGAGAAAGTTGTACCATCACAACAACCTTTATAGCGATTCTTTTACTCTCATAGTTCAAGGCTGGAAAAATGGAGAATTTCAGTTTGCGAAGAGTCGAGAAATAAACAGTTCCACATGAAAATGCTGCCCAATAGCTTTCTTTTGAATAGCTACCCACTGGGGTTTTATTTCTGGACTTTTAAAAAGTTAGAACCACCTTTTAACAAGACGATAAACATAAAAAATAGTGCGATATAAAAGAACTGCACAGTATTCGTAGGTATCACTCAAAACCGATTTTGCAAGCTGCCCAAACAATAGAGAAGACAGCGCAGCGGCCGAGTGGTTAAACCTGGTTAGGACGCCGGACTTAAAATCCTGCCGACGGTCGTGGGTTCACGTCCCGTTCTGACCAATTGCTAGTGTTGTTTAGTGTTGTTTTTGGTAGTCCCGAGTTCAACTCCTCGACCACGCCTGCAAATAGCTAACCATTCTGCCTCCTCTCAGCTGGGGTTTTTAACCATATTAAGATACTTCTACCTTATTTGTTTCATTGTTTGTCAGTTTCCATTGGCCCTAAGTGGCTAGGGAGTGGTCAATAATTTGTCATGGATACCTTGGTATCAATTCACATTCTTGGGTTGAGCTCGAGAGAGAGGCACACTCCTCAGTCAGGGTAAAACTGGCACTGGACAAGTCGATGCCAAGTACAACACCGACTAACGATTAGACAGCTGCACTTACATAACCAGGGAAAGGTTGACGAACTCTCGTGAGACTCATCGGTCAAAAATTGTAACCGTCCATAGTTATTAACAGATCTTTGGCATCTCCTCTTTAGGTTTTATTTGCTCTTGGCCTTTTGCATGTGAAAGGTAAGTCGGTCATTATTTTTAAATTCTAGGAACAAGTGGATGCAACTTATCAGTTTAGTCTTACAAATCTGAGTGTCAGCACCCCCATCTAATAGGCACTCTCCATTAAGTGCCGTTTTTTTAAATAATCGCTCCCTCCCACTCCCGATAGCGATGATCCGATGATTTTATTGTTGGCAGTGAGGTTCAAGCAAGCTACCGTTTGCGTTTTGCGATGCTGTCTTGTTTGGGAATTGTGTTGCCCTTTGAGACTGCTCGCCGCTCACTGCTCACGCAAAGCACTGAACAAGACAGCCATCCCACAGACTGATTCAATTTACATAGAAGAGCAGCCATCTCAGGTTTGAAACCCTCTTCATTGTTGTTTTTGCAGGCGACATTGCTCCAGATATCGTTCTTTTAAGTAACTCGGATGGCAACTCGATGTACGACGACCCCATGGAGTATCAACGCACCAAGCGGTCCTATATCCATGAAGATGACAATGAAGATGATGATAATGATGATGACGATATCGGAGACGAAGGATATGATGAAGACAAAGATGAGGACGACAGGAGCGATAGCCCGCTGACGAGTCTTAACGATCCTGATTCATCGATGCTTCATAAGAAAGATGAAATTCATCAGAGGCATGTCAAAGCTGTCGGGCAGCAGCAGCCATCGAAGACGGAGGAGGATAGTGAGAGTACAGATGAGTCAGGCTCGTCCGATGACGATGAAAGTAGTAGCAGTGGAAGCGGAAGTGGGGAAGTCAGGGGAGAACGAGTGTATGCAAGGTGATAGATACCAGTCATTTAGTTCTTTGCTGTATTAAGCAGGCTTCAAGTCAGTTGGTCAGTGCATCGATTGTCTGTGTGGTTGTCTGTCTGTTTATCCGTCCGTCTGTCCGTCTGTCTGTCCGCACACCCGCCCGTTCCTCCGTCCGTCATTTATTCAGTTGGTTAGTCGGTCGGTCAGTCAACTCGTTGGTCGGTGGTCAGGGCGGTCGTTGGATCGGTCGGTCGGTTATTTAGTTGATCACTCAGTAATTCCGTGAAGTTCACGGAACGTGTTATTCGGTCGATCAAACAGTCAGCTCGTCTGTGCGCCATTCTGTCTGTCCATTAGCGTCCATCGGGTCATGAGAGGTTTCTAAACTTGTGAGCACCTTAAGTATTCCGTCCGTCTTTCCCCTGGTGACTTACAGGTCCAATACCATCAGCCTCACCATTCTCTAGTTCCGTCAGACAATCTCACAATAAATTAATCGCCAGTCAATTAAAACAAAGGTCAACGTTTCACGCTTTCTGTTGTATTTATTGAGTAAGATTAATAAAAAAACCTTAACCATGTAAAGCAATTCTTTTTTTGGATCACGGTTTCATCAGTGGAGGGCAATGTCTTAACGGTTTACAGTATATTACAGTTTAATGAAAATGTCTCTGAAATTAAAACAAAATCCTTCTGCCTAGCAGACAACGTGTTTCAGACAAGGAAGATGACACTGACGAAGATGCTTCGGTAGACAAAGAGGAAGCAAGTGGTAGTGGTGATTTAGATGAGAAGGAAAATAAACACATCGCAGAAGAAAATGCAACCATGAGTAACCCGCGTGAGAAGCCGAGGAACTTGATTAAAATGATGGTGGACGAATCTAAGGACGCGGAACGGGAAGAAAAATTTGAACGCAAGAATGATGAGGAAAATTCAGGTCAGGAATCTGGATCATCCACTGGCTTTGTCCAGGGGAGTGCCGAAACAGGGGTGTATCATGAACAGGAACACCCCGTTCCAAAGCCACACCCCCAAAATGTACCCCAAATTAGTAATTCCACCTCAGGAAAGGACATAGCAAACAAGAGCGAATCATTGCACAAAGAAACACATTTACATCCTAATGACAAGGTGGAAGAAGTGGACGATGATCCAAAGAAAAAGTCAGCTACTAGTAAAAGCAAAAGCAAAGTCGAAATGAAAAGCAAGGATTCGAAAACAAAGGCGTATAAAGAAAAATCACTAAACAAAGAAAAAGCTAAGGAAGAAAAAAGTTCTAAAGACAAAACTGAACATTCATCCCATGTTCAAGACGCGAAAATTCACAAGAAGAACATTGAGAAAGCGCGTATCAGGGTTTCCAAAGTGTCACACTTGGCAAAAAACAGACTTCGTCATAAGCATCTGACAGGACATGTCACGCACCCACATGTGGTAGAAAACCATTTAAAAGTCGTTCACAAAATGCCTGTCATCAAAGGTGCAGTATGTCACACAATATTAGAAATAGCGTAGATATTGATTTTTGGAAAACATTTGCAAATGAAGATGCTGACTGTGCTATCAAACTAAGGCGAGAAGAAGTCCGTCTATCATGGGTAATTTTAGCTGGAGCATAATATGACTATTTATAACTTGTGTTTTTATATTATGTCATGCTATGTCGTTCTGTTTAAAGAGTTTTGCTATGCAGTATTCACATGCCGGTGGCCTCATGATTAGTGCGTTGGCTCCAAATCGACTGTTCGGGTTCGAGCCCTGGCCGGGGACACTGTGTTGTGTTTTTGGGCAAGACACTTAACTCTCACAGTGCCTCTCTCCACTCAGGTGTATAAATAGGTTCCAGTTTAGGAATTTAATTCTTGGGGGGTGGGGGTGGGGGTAATCCTGCGATGGACTAGCATTCCATCCAGGGGGAAGTAGAAATACTCCTAGTGGCTTCATGCTACACAAATCGGAATAGGCTCCCGCCTGATGAGCCACTTGGCTCGTATGTAGACATTTTTTTCATTCGTACGCCGGTGCTTCAACGTTGAAAGACGCAAAATATTTCCTATGTAATAAGTTCAACCATGATTTTAGAAAACCAAAACTCCTTCAAATAAGAACGAGTCCTCTCCATTAAAAATATACTTTGAATAAGAATAGTTCCAAAATTTATTACCAGAATTTTACTGTATTTTATTTAACATCATCTCTTGTTTTTATTGCACCTTCGTATTAGCTTCATCGCAAATGTGTCATTCGGACAAGATTTTAGCCGGACATTCATTAAAAGGAGGTACCCGAGCTGGTCACTTCCAGACCTTAGGTGAGACCGCAAGCATGCACGCATGTCTTCAGCGGTGTTGCAGTAGACACCCGTGTGACGTGGCATTGTTGATTGACGGGCGGTGTTATGGAGTGGCTTGTTTCAGCAAGGAGCTCTGTGAGGCCATTCCGGTTCCTCATCCACATTTCGTCTTCTCGCAACTCGGGTTTATTACTAAAGGACAAAAGAGAGGAGACATTGAGAAGAACCAAGGTATGAGACCTACACTAGCTCAACAAAATAACAATAAAAAAAATAAGTAATTTCATTGAAGTGTCAAAGTATTTATTTTCATTCAGTTGGTTAGGACAGTTAGTGTTCAAACCGCGCCACATTCTTTGCGTCATGTTCGCGGGGAAGTCACGTTATACCTTTCAATACCTTTTTCAGTGTTTCAATGTCGTCTTATGGGCCCCCTCTATCGTTGAAATCTAAGATGGCTTGCGCCCCAATCGCTCACATCTTGAAGAAGTCCCTAACGATAGAGATAAATGTCGAGAGAAAATGGAAGGAGATATCATAGAATTGTTCTCATTAGCAATGTGAACTTGCAAGAATTTTCACACCAGCTTGAACGTTCCCCGAAAATGTAACTGGCTCGGAGCAGGATCCATATCGGCACCTGCGCCTTTAAGAGTTGTCCAAATTAAGTTGGAGGAAAACGAAATTTTCCCTTATTTTATATTATATGGGTTCAGTTCTTAACTGAAAGAAACCAACGGTTTTTGTTTTTTAGAGTTTCACTGTCGGTACGGAAATCTCACACTGAGAAACAACGAGCAGTGGAGTGGTGAATTATGTGGGGGCGTCGTTCGATGTAAAGATGGCATCGCTACTGTAAAAAAATGCTCGGGTATTCCACCGAAACCTGACGACTGTGCCCGACCACGACTGATCGTAAAACACCGGAGTGGAAAATGCTGTCACATGAAATGGAAGTGCAAAGGTAATAAGTTTAATGAGAATAACTTTATTGCCAGACGGCTTAATATGAATATTCCAATTCAGCGTAATTGTGCAAAAACAACTGCCTAGTTTTTCTTGTGGAACGTGAAACGAAATGCCAAAAAGCGCGAGGAATCTGGAGGCGATAGCCAAACGTTCGCTGTTACTTATTCTCGTCTCCAGACCCAAGTTTTACTCTTAAGGTGTAGCGGGGCTATGGATGTATGGACGAGAATGGCTTTTTCGTCACTCTTATTAACTTCCAGTTTCCGTACGTCTAGTTTGTTTTGTAGTTGCTAGTGATTTATTTTTAATAACATACTCATAAGAAAAACAGGTCTTTTCTTATCGCTTTTTTTCATCTCTTTGAATTTTAGCAAGGCACTGTATTTTTAACAACCGTGTTATCAAGCATGGCTATAAACTGAGCGATCCACTATGTACCGGAGTTGTAAGCTGTTACAGTGGCCATTTAAACATGGAGTACTGTCCTAAAATACCAGAAAAGCCAAAGGACTGTGCACGACCCAAGTTGAAGACTATCAATGTGCCTGGAAAATGCTGTAAAAAGCTGTGGGTTTGTTCAGGTAACTGAGAATAATTCATCATTGATCTTGTAGTGGTATATTTAATAGAATATGGAGTCATTTTAGGGATGTTATAGGGGAATCAAGACCTCCAAAACAAAACAAAACGCGGTAAGCTAGGAGGGGTAAAATCTGGTCTGAAGTCATAAAATTTTATTTAAAGTTTTATCGTTTAAGGCTACCGTCTAAAGGTACAAACCTCTTGACAAGAGCAGTCCATACTTTCCCTAAATTGCTTCGAACGCCTCCGGCACTTTCACCCTCGGTTACCCATACGCCATACTTCTCAAACTCATTAATAATTCATCCACTTTAAGGAAAGGAAATTATGACTGAGAAGGTGCTTGGATAACTGATCTTAACCAGCATACAGTTTTACGATTTTATTTCTCCATTTTCTTCTTATCTCTTGTTTCGATTTAGAAGATATATCAAACACTCGACACTGTCGACCATATTTTCAAACATCTCGAAGTTCGTCAAAAAATACTCCGCTACGCGTCGTATTTCCAACTCTCTTCTCGTTGTTTCGAAATGCGGTCAAACACGGTCTTTCGTGTTTGATATATTACGTGAATACCGACACCAAGTTTTATTTCCTTCAGACAAAAGTTGTGCATACGACGGTCTCAAGTTATCGCACGGAGAGAAACTCACAGATGCGTCATGCGCAGTAGTCATGGAATGCAGAAATGGCTTCCTTCACAATAGGCAGTGCCCAGGGCCCCCTCCTGTGCCGCATACCTGTATCAATCCACTGCTGAAGGTCAAACGTGTTCCGGGTGAATGTTGTGAAATGAACTGGGCGTGTGAAATGAGCTAGGTTTCTTCACTCGTCACAGCAAGGTTGGTATCGAAGAAGGTTCTCAGCTTTTACGAACATGGTCAGCTGTGGTGGCGCAATGGTTTTGCATTGAACCTAACTCGCGAATTCGTTGTATTAGATATGTTTTTTTTTTCTTTTTAATAACTAGCTCTCATACTTATCACCTGTCAGGGGATACATGGTAGATTTGTTAGACAAGCCAACTGAATTAGGCCCTTTCCCCATTACACCGGAGAACATTGTAAACGGCGTTTTCTCACCGAAAGCGCATCAAATGTTTTCCATCCACATTTCGCCGGAGAAATTTGAAAACCTATCAATCAGCGGCCATTTTAGATTTGCTTTTGAGGAAAACTCTGGCAGGGAAATCCCAGTGTTATTGTAGCGTCATCCTTTTCTGTCCGCACTAAAACGCACAGCCAGTGTCAGTTCAAATTCCTCTCGTTTGAAGAGCGTTTTCGGAAAGCTACGTTTTCGGAACGGATTTTCGGTGTGGACGGTAAGCTCAACCGTAGAAATAAAGCTGCGTTTTCAAATTTTTCCGAAGTAGAGTGAACGGGGCCTAAATAAGTGCGTAACAGTTCACTGCACGAGTAGTTCTAGTATTATAAATTTTACATAGTTTACTCTCTCATTTTTGGGCTTTCAGTTCAATGATCTATAAAGTTTAAACAACTGAGAGACACTAACGACACTTTTACGCCACTGAAATGGAAATTGCCTCTTAATCCTGACGATTTTCCTCAACAGGCCGGGAAGGAAAAAGTAGTTTACTTACTGGAGTGGTTTTCAGAATGTCTTAAAGCCTTAACAAAATATTTCACGGTAATTGTTAATGTTTCATTATGGCTGTGGAAAGTAATTCTAGCTAAGAGAAATATATTTTTATATTTCACTTCACATAAGTCAGATTCAAATTTTATTTTTAGCTTGTTTTAAAGAGACCACTTCAATTCACGTATTTTTAATGTTGCAGAAAAGATAAGATAAGATGATTGAATATCATTTATTTTTACAAATGTGTCACAAACGGTGGTGAGTCGTTTTAAGACAAGTGTAGGAATTACTGACATGCACTCTAAGAAGTCACTGGTTGAAGAATACAGATCTATCAATCGAAATAATAAAGCAACCGACCAACCGAACAAATAGATAGATAACTAAACAAATGAAGAAATGAAAAATAGATGGATCAATGAACAAAGAAATAAACAAGCAAACAAGCAAATAGAATAAGATAAAATACAAATTTATTGTGTAAATACGTTTAGCTATAAGAGTGCTATACTAGTGAGTTTATTAGACATATAAAAATGAAAATAGGATATAGCTAAATTAACATTTCTCAGTAAAAATAATTGAAATATTATAGTAAACGCCGCATATATTTATAAAAAAAACAACAAAAAAAGGAAACAGATAAAGAAGTAAATGAATAAAAATATAAATAAATGGGAAAGGTATTGTAAAATGATAATGTTGAATATTGGGGAAGAAAATGTAAATGGTTCTTTGTGCGTATTAGGTTCTTGTTTCTTTTAACCATCAACTTACTTTGGGTTCAGGATAAAATTTGATTAGTTTTGGTGTAAAACAAGACAAAATTAAACAGCAGAAAATTAGCGCTGGTGAAAAACAGACTTTTAGCTTCTCATTGCCTTTCATTCCCCGCGCGGTTCATCTGTTTCTCGTACCCAAACTCATTTTTGCACCTTAAATACATGTTCAGCGGAAAATAATCGCCCGAGGTTGAGGCAGGTATTTCATGGTAAGAAGTTCCATTCTGATTTCGACTCACCTTCGGTGTATGTCTCTTTTGATTGGTTGTTTATTATTCCAGCTTTAATGACAAGCAGAAGCCGATCTCGCATAGCTTTTGAGACGAATGCACAACTAAAAAAGAGAGCGAAAGGTCGATTTACGCGCTCCGCAAGGCTCAAATTTAATTGCGAGAAGAAATAATGCCTCGGTTATTCTGTTGAAGTGCGCCTCTTCGCTTGTGAATTGGCCTGTACGAGTGAGTCCACAAACTGCGACGTTCGCATCAACTGAGGAAGCTCATTACAAGTCTGGAAGTTGCAGTGTGGCTTTAATAAAGAGCAAAATAACGAAATAACATGCGGCCACAACGATCTCCTGGATCTCAACAAGACACCTCCACTTCCAAAGGTGTGTGTCACGTAATCCGTCCGACCATGAAAGAGATTGAACTAAAAAAATTGAGCGGAAAAAACGTTTTATTACTAGAAGGTTTTAGGTTGGATTTGATTAAGAAAATGTTATTTGTAAAAGAAATAAAAAGGTTATTAGAATTTACATGCCAGCCAATCGACGAGTGTGTGATTCGGATTGAAATTGCGTGACGTTTGCCTTGCGTCGTTTCATACGTCATTGACGTCATCTGTTACCATGGAATCGACGGTTACTAAGCAACTCGAAGTGGAGAGAAAAAACATTGCTGCAGTTGGAAGTAAGAGACAGACTTTCAACGCAGTGTGCTTGAAGTTTCTCTATTTTTCTTTTCCTGGAATTTTCTGTCGTTTGTTATTTCATATGAAGGAAGGAGAAGATAAGGTTATTGTGGAAATAACCTTGAACTATTCAAAATTTATGGAAAAACACCAAATGCTTTGACATCGCCTTGAAAAGACAATTATTTAGAAATTTTCAAAAATAATACGACTTTTTTAATTTTCACAAACATGCTTCGACGGTACATCCGTCATCGTCAGTGTGACGGTTATGAAAGTTTACAGTGATTTAAAACGTGCCTGTTACAAATCATACGTTACATTGCGTTGGAAAACAATACGTTAGATAAATTTCGAAGTTAACGGAATTAAAAGATGCGCGTGCGCGTGCAGCTATAGGGAAAGCGTCAAATTGATGTGATTGACCTGTTGATTAAGGTCAGGCTTTTCCCACTTGATGTACATGACTCCTTAAGCTTAACTTGGTACTTGGTAGGTGCAGAGTCTAAGATCTTGAAGCAGTCTAAGTTACATGAGGTACGGTACGACTCTGAAGCCTGCAAGTGCTTATAAACGTGAGAAGATCTGTCCGATGACAAGTGCTCGTGCACGCGCGTGGAGAAATGTCGGCTTGTTTCGCCAACGTAACAAGCATAACAGCTTGCATAAGAAAATTTGTACACGATGCGCGTACAGAGCCTGTCAGGGAGAGGATCTTTCTAGCGTATTGTTTTCCAACGCAATGTAACGTATGATTTGTAACAGACACGTTTTAAATCATTGTCAACTTTCATAACCGTTACACTGACGATGACGGATGTACCGTCGAAACATGTTTGTGAAAATTAAAAAAGTCGTATCATTTTTGAAAATTTCTACATTTTTGCTGCTGTCTCGACCACAATTATTTAGGTAAGTTAGTTGGCGTTTAGCCTTCTCAAAACTGTTTATTCGTCTCTGTAGAGGTCGAAACAAATCTTTACAGGATTTTGAAGAAACTTAGCTTCAATTAAAAAGTCTATATATGTTTGCCGTCGAAGTTTATCAAGGATAGGTTTCTAAATTCTTTCGAGTTACTTCGATAGAAAATTTCCTCTTAAGCTTTTCTTTCAAAACTTTAAAGAGCTTTCGGCAAAATATGCCGAAAGAATACGAATTAACTCTTAAATGTAATAGATAGTTGATTCAAATGTTAAGGCTCCGAAACTTTTTTGGATACTCATCTTTTAGTTTGAGAGATTTGCGTTGAAGCGTGTAC
The DNA here is from genome assembly GCF_042242905.1 of Orbicella faveolata. Classification (NCBI taxonomy): domain Eukaryota; kingdom Metazoa; phylum Cnidaria; class Anthozoa; order Scleractinia; family Merulinidae; genus Orbicella; species Orbicella faveolata. The sequence continues at coordinate 1,477,162 of NW_028301555.1, forward strand.
GTTCTTTGATTTGACTTACTGACAGATGTGTGTTTTTCTTTTTGGGATAGAAGAGGAAAAAACAAAAAAAATGAATTTGTTATTTATTGTTAAAACGAATGCTTCTCTTCTTTCTGAGTGGAGCGCAAAATAGGAAATATGCCTTTCATTTTCTACTAACGAACAACGGACGTAAAAATGCAAGCAGAACATTTATGTAGCTAAATCTTGCACCGTGTCTAACACCTTTCCGAAAAGCTCCGTATTTGAATCAATTCAATTTAGCGTGAGGATAACTCTAAACGGAAGTTTAAAGCACTATATAAAGTTACTCCCACAATAATCATGTGTTATGTTTGGAATTTTATTGTCTACCATCGACCTGAGGGGATATATTAGAAACGGGCTGGAGGGTGGAGGGGGGTGGCATCCTCGTGCGACTTACTACTTATTGGCACACTGACTGAGTCCAGTCCCTGAACGTTCCCTTCTCCTTTAGATAGAGGTTGAACCCAGAAGGGGAAGAGTGACCCGGTTTTGCTGAGGTTCAACCTCCGTAAATAGCGGGATAAGCAGAGTTAAGAGACTCCACTAGATTGAGTTAGATTGATAACATACATTTCTCATTCAAGCCTGATTTTTTATTGATACCATTGACTTTTTGTTACAATTGCAGTTATTCCATAGCCACAATTTTACAGAAATGCTAGCATTTCACTACCTATTTAGTTAATTGATGGCTTTAAGGTAAACATTTTAGATAGATGCTTAGGATTTCTAACACCCTAAATCTAAAGTAAAATCAAAGCAAGGCTTACCCTATGTAAAAAGCTCTCTGGTCTATATATGTCTATTATAGTGTGTTCCTTTAGGATGATCTGGATCAGGATTTACCAAAATCACTTGGATCTTGGTGAATCAAAGGAAACGATGAATCCTTGTCTAGAGTGGAGTCTTTGCTTTCTTTGATTCACTGCGACCAATCATGGATCATAACTCCTGATCCAGATCACTCCATAGGAACGCATCCTAAAATAACTTCTTGCGGTTAATAATGTGACTTAAAGGACATGTGATATAATTTGATATATATTGTCCGATTTTGAGTATACTGGGAATATTTACTAAGTGTATGAAATACAAAAAATTCGATTATCTTTTAACCAATGATATATGAGAGCGAGTTTCTATTAAAATAACCTTACACATGCATAATAGAGCATTACATCAAGCATGCAATATAAGCTAATGTAGTCTTAAACTGTTTTACATGATACTATTTCTCGTACGCTATCCCTCCTACTTAACTATTTGCAGTAGGGTTTTGTTAACAGTTTAACATAACAGTTTTACATCCCATCTTGTTAGCATGAAAAAAATTGCGTCGTAAATTTGCGCAAGGTACTTTCCATGCCGGCATGAGAAACACTTTTTTCCTTTAAATTACAGTTATTAGAATCTGAATAAGATTTTCAAACAAAACTGTAATTTGTGCCTCATTTGCCTAAGAATCCTCGCTAGATCTTCAATATCAATAGGGTGTATGAAATTTAAAGTGGTTACTTCAAGGAAGGCGCATCTTGAAGCCACTGGCCTATTTTTTTAGATATCTCTTGATCTTCCTCCCCCGGGGGCGGGGTGACTCCCATAGAACGGGGGTGCTCGTTGTACCCTTAAGGGGTTAAAATGCGGTTTTGGTGACTTCTTACTGTGGTCAGCCTCAGAGGGTCCACAGCGGGAGCCTTTGCGACAGGACACAATGTGTTGTATTAAAATTGGTACCTCTTAGGGGTGAAAAACATTTCAAGCAACGCCCCCAAAAAGGATCTTGGTACTTCTTAGGAATTTTTTTGTTCAAAATTTCCCACGAGCATCCCCGTCCTTTCTTTATGGAAATTCCCCCCCCCCCCGGCTTCCTTCCTCTCAACCCTCCTTATTTTCCGTTGATAGCTCCTCCTTTGGTGGTTTCCTACCATAGAAGACTATTTTTAGCTTTCTTCAAATTGAAAGCAATGCTGTACATCAAAAACTGACTTAAAATACCGTATGGTAACTCCTTAAAATGCTCTACATTACACGTTTAAATAGTTAAACCCTTTTGTTGCGGAATTTCAACACAAATTTATTCTTAATTTCTCAACAAGAGAATTGTTAGGAAAAATAATTCTATAAGCAAAGAGCTTTTCTATCAGCTAGTAATTCAAACCAACACAAAAATAAACGTTTGAAATTTATTTACAATCGTAGCAAAAATAAATTATGTGCAAATTTTCTACCCGGACGAAAATCTCAATAAGAAAATATCAGCGACCGTTTATGCTGTTGCGTCGCCACTCCGTTGTCTTTGATAAATTGTTGAATAACAGTAAACTTTTGTACATCATACTTTGGTTTTCGGCTTTCCTCTTCCCTCTGCCTAAAATATTTATTGCATTATTCAAGAAAATGTCTCTAAGATGCCAAAAACAAAGCTCGTTAAACATGGGATTGTTGTTTTCAGCGTTTCATACACTGTTCCTGAGAAAGCATAAGAACAATGTCATTTCTTATCTCTCTGCAATCCTCTGCAGGTTCTCAATTAGTCAGGAGAACTAAAATAAAATTAGATTTTTGACTCTCTTTCTAGAAAAACCTCCACACTTTTATCAATAATATTCTCTAAAACGTGTAAATGTTAAGATGTCAGGTTGCATGAAGAAAGAAAAAAGGGGGTAATTCATTTTCCTTTTTCCTTTCTTCCTTTGAACACAGGCGGAGAGTCGGCGGCTTACATGCTAGTTGTCCGTCAAAAGTCACTTAAAAACTAGCTTATTTTAAGGCTTTACCTCTCTGAAATGCTTCATAAATGTTTGTATAGCATAATGTACAAAAGCCTACCGAGATTGGTCAAGCATAAATAAACCAAAATACATAAACCAAGATAATGTCAAAAATGAATTCAAAACTATATCGAGAGTCACAACGGCGTGGCACGTTATTAGTACTAAGACTCAAAGGAGGAAAATGTTTCTTTGTCAAGATGTCGTTTAGTCGATCTTATACGAGGAATCTTTTGTTTTAAAGAATCCCCCTCTGTGGGCGATGATAACTAATTGCGGGGTAAAAGAGTAATTTGTTTTGAGTCCAATTCCTTTCGTTAAGTGCTAAACGAAAAGAAAAATAATCGAAATATTGTTTTCTTCCCTATGAAATTCTCTATTGCTCATATGAGGAGAAGCTCCATGACCATGACAAATAGCAGCAAGTTCTGGAGAGAAGAAAAAGAGAGAGAAAAAATGGCACGCAATACTGTTCGAGGCTACGTGCTTGTTTACGATTCTTTTCCTATACGGGGCTTACAGGAAGAGGAAACATAATAGATGAAATACAATATTAAAATATCAACGTGGCCCGGCCATAGGCTCAGATGAAATAACTTCAAATACTTCACTTAACCGATTACAGTAAGCCTCAAAAGTAATTAAGACATCAAAAATTTCGAAAATGACCTATCATCACACTGTAGGAAAACCATTTTGGCTCCCTTGAGTCTTCGTTGCGGCTAAGCGGAAAGTGTTCTATTTTGCGCATGCGCAAAAGCGTTAGAATAAGACCGTCACATATCGCAACTGCTGAAGAATTATCCTATGGATAAAGGATCAATCTAAACCAAGCTTATAATGCTGGAATATACTTCTTAATCTTTCCAGTGGAAATCTAAAATTATTCGTTTCGTGAAGTAGCTTATTTACAGTGAATTTCTTTATATATACTTCTCTGATGAGGTAATTCTCCAATTAAAGCAACTTGACAGTTATTAAATCTGTTCCATTGCAAGAAAAGAGAAAACATATTTATCAATGATATTACTTTAACCGAAGGCAGCGAGAAGGAGCCTTAAAATGTTCCCGCGAGCCTTAAATTTAAAAGACGTACCCGCGAAGTTTGTATTTGATTGATACGGTGATTTTACGGCTGTCTAGCTCGCATGTCAACAACTGTTATTTTAACACCTACCTGACAATCAATAAAGTTACCTGTAGGCTACATTTGGGATTGGTGAGCGAGCATAATTTGGCAACCTTCATTCACATGATCCATGACTCTCTGTTTTAAATCACAGACTTGCTGTTTGAGCGCGTTCGCAACAGCATTCAATTCAATATTCCTCTCTTTCAGTTCTTTAACTCTTGTTTCCAACCTCGCTTCACGCTCCAGCTTTCTTTTCCGGCACTTAGACGAGGCGATTCTGTTCCTCTGCTTTTTTCTTTCGCGTTTAACGATCTCTTGGACTTCCAGATCAATAGGTTGTAAAGCTCCGTGTTCCGAAACCATCTGTGCTTGATTTTCCAGTTTGTAACCAGACAATTCCGGTTTTTCCTGCGCGAGCGCGCTATTATACGACGCAAAAGCCCGCAGAGTCGCCGAGTTTTCCATATTAAAATCATGATAGGCAGAATACGGGGCATTTTCCGATGGATACGAGTATAAGGTCGTGTAACTCGGCGCAGTAGAGGTAGAATAAGGATAAATTGTACCTCCTTTTACCGTAGCGGAGTAGGCGCTTCCGTTGTTCGCAAAGAAATCGCTTGCCTCCACACGCGAAGTGTTTGAAGAATAAACAACCCCGTCCGCAGAAGACCGTAAAGTGGACGCAGGTACCGTCGCCAAAAACGATGCATTTCCTACCGTGGTATGCCCCAGAAATGGGTCCGCAGACTCCGGCGCATTGTCTGCTAAATCTATAAGGGAAGATTCTCTTGTGATCTGTCGATCGTGAAGGTCTTGCAACGCATCAGTGAATCCACGTGAATACGGTTCGGGATCGTGATCCGTGTGAACCGTTGCGTGAACGTTCGAGTTAAAGAGTGAGCTAGGGTTCGGTCCCGCCGTGACATTTCCCTGCAAAGACATGATCATTTTTTCCAGTTCGGGCGAACCCAACTTAAGCAGACCCAGATCGGGCGAGCGGAGCTCTGAGGGCGTTGCATGCTTTTTTAAATCTCCAATTTTGGGATCCTCCGCCAAAGGTTGTAAATTCAAGTGCAAGGTCGACTTGTCGAAGAGATACGGCGAAATAATGTGCGATGAAATCCCTTCATCCTGATAAAAGGGTGTATCGCTCGCTTCCTCCATCTAAACTACTCTACGTCACGCTTTCCTTTCAACTCCTTCACATTGCGAGTTTGGTCCTGTCGCCCAAGGAAACTAACATGGATGGTTGGTTTTTGTTTGGCTTGTTCCACCCTCGGGCCGCCGGGGTAGAAATCGGCGGGAGGCAGTTTAACAAACGCCTCGTTCCTGACCAGTGAGTAATGCCATGCCAACGGATTGATGTCATGTTGAGACTCCATCTGGTCCCTTCCTCAGTTGTCATGGCGACAGTATACTTACCCCTGGTTGGTTGAAATTGATGTTTTGTGCGAAAGTCAATAGCACCACCTGATATTTGGTTATTATGTAATATGACCTAACTGAGACGCGGGAAAAAATCGCGGGTGGCAAGACGTGCGATTCACGCCTTGCCAAAAAGGGCGCGAATCTTAAAGCGGTTTTGCCACCGTTTCGGAATAAATGCGCCGTCGCACGCTTCATTGGTCACTCTACTTGTCTTGTGGTAGCATGTCGCGTACGCCATAAACATGATAAATGTTGTAAATTTTTAAGCCGCTGGAGATGCCCCTTGACATTTTAAACGTCAAGCTGTTTCTGATTAACCCGCCCGTGATTCCTCCTCCGTTCGGTCTGTATGTCAGTCTATGCGATTTAGTTTAAAAAATAATCGACGTTTTCTCTTTTGTTGTATACCCTTTGAAAATCAAGCCTCAGATTTTGTAATGGCGCCTTAGTTCAAAAAAGAAAAGGTTGGGCTTTCGTTGCCGCCTTTCTTAAAAAATCCGAGAACGTTAGAAAACTTTATATACATACCTACATATATATACTCAAAAATTCCAGTACTTTTTAAATTTCATTACTTTTTTACTTTTTCTAACCTTAATTGGCAAAGTGAGACTATTTTTGTTGCTGTTCGTCAATGGGGTCATGGCTAATAGGGATTGCTTTCTGGAAAGGAAATTTAACTCCTGTTTTTGGTTATAGGATTTATTTAAGACGTACTGAAATATGCTAGAAAATTACTGTCGGAGGCAAGATTTACGCTGATACAATGTAAACATATTGTTTTCTGTCTAAACTGATGATCTCTTAAATTTTGTTTTCAAATAGTGTTTCAACATCCGTAGAGAAACCGTCCTTAAAATTGATTCACCGACTTCTATTTTCCCTATGTCGTTTTTACTTAACTTTTGAAACTAATTAGTTTCTTTCGGAAGGTACCCAAAGCAATCTCAATGGGTCAATATGTGACTCAACAGGGAAATCGTGTCCACCATACTTAAACAATGGAGAATTTATTGGAAAAAAAAATTAGCGGTTTACTCGTCGTCAATCCAATTTTCTTTTTCTTTAGAGCATGATCTTATAGCTAAATGGAGACTTTTTTTAACTCTCTCAGTACACCTTTTATTCAAGATTCAGCTACTGATCAGTTTTTGCTCAGCTTTTTCATCTGTTGGACAATTTGGGAACTACCTATCACTAATTTGATTGAATAGAGTCGAAAACACTGAAAAACTTAACAGGTCAACAATTTCGTTTTAATTTCACGTAACTTTTATGTATCATTGAGGACCTACGTAGCGAGCGATTTTTAAAGAAAAGAAGAATTAAGTTGACAAATAAACACCGTTTACCTGTTTAATCGTAAATAAAGACACCGGTGTTTGTAGAGGTAAACGTATTTAGAAACTGCAACAACCCTTTTTTTTTAATGATTTTAAACGTTCCTTAAAGGAATGACTTCTTACCGGTTAGATGTAAAAGGCCATTCATGCAACTGTACAAAACAGCTAGGTAAATTATTTTATTTTTCCAGAATAATAATAATCGGGTTCTCAAAGTTTAACTGGTGTTTAATTATATTTTCCTTTTGGTGTAATTAAAAATGTTTTCTTTCTTTTTACAATTCCCATGACTTAGTCGACTTGGTTAATGAAACAAAGTGACTGGAAAAATAAACCTTCCCGTCTGTGATTTCGTTAGATTATTCCCTTAGTAAAGAGAATTGCTGTAATTAAGATGATTAGAAATGTAATGTGTATAGGCACATGTATGGCGAGAATTTTTAAAGTATTGATGGATACGATTCTAAGATCTTTTGTCTGACTCATGATGTAGGAAACTAACTACAATTTACAGGAATCAATTTTTCATAAGCAGCAATTCCCCAACAAGCCGACGTTATCGACGTTTATTTACTGGATTTAAACACTTTAATGGACAATTTTCCGGTTGACGACTTGTTTTCAAAACAACCAAATCTAACCTGTTATGTTTTAGATTTGGTGTTTTCTTGTGAGTAGTAGTTATCTTGACTACCGAATCGAGGATCAATAGGCCATTTCTGACCTCTGTGTCAAAACGAGTCTTCGGACGAAAACATTCATATGAAAATGGTTCCTGCTGCAGCTTAATTCATTTTCATGCAAATCAAACTCATTTCACATGAAAGCCTTTGCATGAGGACTCGTTTATAAACAGAGGCATAAGGTAACTCGGAAATAGCCTATTATTAGTTAGAGCCTACCATTCGTTGCCGTCTCTTGGTCCTTGCACACAATCTCGTTCCTACACTTTTTGAGTATCATACCGCCTTTTGGCGGAGGAGCTCTGAACAGTCGATAATCAAACGCCATACAGTAAATTTAAGATGATTTGTACACGCTCTATTGGAAACTTTGAAGTAAGTAAAGAAATCGACAAACCTGGATCTGAAGGCGAAGAGACTTTTGGCGATAGTCCAACATTATTAATTCTATTAAAAAATATGCCAGGTAAATTTCAATCAATCGACTGTTTTGTTTGTCTACTGGTGTTTGTGTGCGAAAAGATTAATATTTTTCTCTTTCTTTTACAAGTTTCTCTCTGTTCTTCTCTGCTGACAAGTAAGTGGAGTGTGAAAGCCATTTTCTCTGAAAACAAACAAATTGGTGTCCGTAATGTCACCCGCCCAGAGGTGCTGTGGCCCAATAGTTTGTGCACAGGATTCTTCATCGTGTCTTCCGGTTTCTAGCCCTGGCTGGGGACATAGTGTTGTGTTCTTGGGCAATACACTTTGCTCTCACAGTGTCTCACTCCACCCAGGTGTATAAACGGGGTACCGGCGAATATAAAATGCTCGAGGGTAATCTTGCGATGGACTAGCATCCCACCCAGGGGGTAAGATGGAGTAAAAATACCCTAAGTTACACACTGTCCTCTGCTGGATTTATATCTTACTTTTGCCACCTAACTTTGATACTGAGAGACCGGTTCACTGTTCTGGACAGAACAAGATGTTACATGTAATTGTACCCGTACCGAGTGAGAGAAAGTGTTAATGATCACTTTCACTCCTATTGCATTGCTTAAAACTGCAAAAAGCTTTCACGTCCTCCTGATGTAAGCCCATAGTTACGTTAAGATTTAGTTCCTCAAAAAACCAGTAAATTTCTACCAAAGGTTAACACCTTTGCTGTAAAGCTGTTGATATCCGTTTAAAATCATTTGATAACCGTCGGTTTTATGTCATTATGATTACAGTGTAGTTGATCATCGTGGTCAACATTGTGTAGGTTGCTCTTATATGACTCTAAGATTCTTTCCAAATATAAACTTCACTGTTTTTGAAACTCAAAATTTCGTCCGATTATACGCACCACCTTTCCCTCCCATTAAAAACGCAGAGTGTACAAAATAAACCCTCTCGCGTTATTAATAGAATTTTTGAGTTACTTGTGACTAACTTCATTTTTTTTTCCGCGACAGCTTAAAAATGAATAATTTTAGTAGTCTACACACTCAATTTTAAAACTAAGGTGATTCCAGGTTATTGTCCTGTGGGAGACTTTGGATGTAGTAATGTGGTATGAACAGAAAGAGAGAAAATGGAATTGCAGATCAAGAGAAGACGCCGGGGTTGGCTGGGTCACACTTTGCGCAAACCAAATACCAATACCACCTAGCAGGCCTTGAGATGGAGCCCACAGGATAAGCGGAAGAGAGGCAGGCCATGGAACAGCTGGCGATGGTCAATGGAGGGGGAGATGAGGGAGGCAGGCTTCAACTGGCAACAGTTGGAGAGACAGTCACAAGACAGGGGGATGGAGAGACTTCCTTAAGGACCTACGTCCCCCAAAGGGTGAAAGGGTTTAAGTCAAGTACGTCAACGGGGGATGAACCCTGACCACACCACACAGGTAGAACATTTTATTATCTACCCTTAGGGTTGCAGAACAGTTTAATCTATCCGAGATCAAGCTAAAAACTTAATTACCTTGGTCATAGAAAATAAGGAGAGTGAAATTTAAAATAAAGTAATATTTCATATTTTTCCAATTTCTAGCGTACCTTCCAATACAATTCAAAGTTTCGAACTGATAAGACCGTATTCAAAATCAATGGAGGTAAAAACTGGCTTTGCTCGCACGAGACCAAGCCACCCAACCCCAGGGGGATCACCAAGCTACTGGAGCACACTCTTCTCCAAGATATGTCGGCTATCAGCTCGATTAAGCAGAGAAACTCTCAGACTGACGATGGAAGGGAAATACGCACCACCTCACTGGATCGAAACAAATACAAGAAGCTGATTGGTACTCGGACCATCTTGCAAACCAACAATAACAAAGGAGGAATCAATGTCGCTTTAGGCACCGTTAAACTCTCCAAAGAAATGGTATCATTGCCAACGACGGAAACTGTCATAAATCATCTACGTCACAATACGCGCGACATGTAATTCTAGTTCATCTACAATAAAATGAATCAGATGTTATTCAAGTGTTCACGTCGTAACAATAGTTGTAACATTGTGGTGGCCTCGACATGACTTAAACATGCAAGGCTTCTGATTCACTTTATTGACACAAACAATTGCAACTGGTGCGATTCCATAATTGGGTTTGTTACAGGAGGTGTATGATGACTCCAATGTGAGCGGCAACGATACCAAGGCAGCCAACCCTAAGTGAGCGGAACGCCAGTTTTCAAGCAGGATCGCGTTCCAGAAAGACGCAATATAGAAGGGCTTTCTAATTATAATGATATGAGGGAAGTGCTTTATACTCCTTGAAATGTCAAGAGGTTTGATTTTTAGAAACAGCATCAGCTAAAATAGCGAGTGATGTCGGAAATTTTAAGATTAAAGATTGAATAAACAAGAGGCAAATGAAATCTCACATCATACCAATATACGTCCTTTGTACTGAATGCGAAGAAGGAAAAAAAACTTCTGTCGAAGATATGAATATATCACGAAGAGCACCGTCATAACAAACTGAAGTTCCCGGGCAACGCCAACATTTTGACTGTATGTAACAGTAACTTGACGAACAAAATGGCCCTCACTTGGCGATTAAACACACCTGGCCTTTTACGTCCTGAAATCTACTGAATTAGGAGATCTTAAGCTTTCGATTATTCACCTCAAAACACTCTTAACTACACATCGATATTGCTTGACAAAAATCACTTGTTATAATTCACTACAATAATATTCACATTGAACTCACAATGTCCTTGTTGACAAATCCTTGACTTCTACACCCTCGTTAAAGCTTCATGGATCCCTTGACCGCCTCGATAACTTGTCCTAATTTTAAGGACAACCGAAAATTGTCAACTGAAGGAAGGTTATTAAATACTTTTTGTCCTGAGAATGGCTTCAACTAAGCTACAAGGCTAGACTTTTATGCTTCAAGAACCTGCGATAACAGAATCCACAAAACGGGTGGCTCTGACAGGTTTAACAAGTGCATGACATCAAATAATCACTTGTGCGTTACCTTGGTAACTGTTGTCCATCACATTTATAAAAAGATAATTGACTTGAACCGGGGATTCATCTCACTAGCATTCTTGGATATCACGAAACTATCAAGGTTTTCACGATGGCCAATCAAGCGCAGCGATTTTTTAAATCTACACGACGTCGCCCGGTTGTGAAGTTGTTTAATTAAAGGTGTGGCGGACTTAAAGTTCATAACAGATAGTTATTCACGGACTCGGCAAATCACTTTTTGTAGAAGTGCCGTTAAGATTGGTGAACTTGAAAAGGATCCATTAATTCATAACAGGATGGCGAAAAATGGAGTCAAGCAAAATCAAAAGGAGGAATTTTCCTGTGAGAAACGCAATCTTGAAGACTTTGCCAAGATTAGAAACGTAAGGTACAGTTTACTAAGAAGAACATAATTTTGACTTGATGATATATTTGATTCTTAATTTGTTAAAGCTAGAATGCAATTTTCTTGGTGATTCAGGATTAAGTTTGATTCTTTTCTCGGTCTAAATGGCAACTATTCGGAACTGATAGAGAGAATCTTTCAACCTTTTGCAAAATGCAAAGGTAAATTCCTTTTACTTGTCTGGATGCATCATGTTTCTTATCGCACTAGCCAAGAGAATTTGATCACAATCTGATAAGAAGTTTATTCTACCCTTGATGATCGTTTCCATAATTCTCACGCATTTAATAGATTTAGTTTTCATGATATTTGTTTCAAAGGAAAGTAGTTCTTGATCATTGTTAGTGCTGAAATTGAAAACATATCATCTCGCTGAGCAAGATATGGAAAACGGACCAATCTTAGTTTTATTTGGGTTTCATAGACAACGATCAATTTTGGCAAGACAAATTTGTGTTATCATTTTAACCGGTACGTTAATCACCAAAAATACCCCCAAAATATAATTGCGATTCTTATAATATCTATGATACGTTTTCTAGACAACCATGATTCCCTGGCTGAGCAATTTTTTTGATATTTCTTTCTTTTATTCAGAGCCATAAAAATGAGTGGATAAACTGACCGTGCGGAGACTGGGCCCGCAAGATTTTGGCGTCGTCCAAGGCGGGTGGCGGGTGAAAAAGCCGGGAAAATGAATTAGCCCATTCCATAACATGATCTGGAACCCGGTGTGCTTACTCGGAGATAAACAACAAAGGTCTGTATAAAAACTATCGTATTATGAATTCTGGGTATCTTTGTAAAAGTACAATTTTGTTTAAATTTAACACCATAGAATAGAAACAGAAACGTCTAACTAAAACCATTTTCCTTCAGGTCTCAATAACTGAGGCAGCCCATTTACTTTTAGTTTAAAGTTTAATATAAGGCTTCTTTCCTACACTGGTGTTGAGAGACAATTCGTTGTGTCCACAACACATGATGGATATATTGAAAGTCTTACTAAACTAATACTTTTTTTTTTGCTAAAATCGATTTGTTCAACATTAACTCGGTGGGAGGAACGGTGGCCTTACGATTTCTGCGGGAGATTCCCTTCACTCAGTACAAATGGCTGGAGAAACCTCTAATACTGGGGAGTAATCTGCTACTACTAGCAACCCATCTAGACGGAAGGGGGAAGAAATACTCCCAGGTCGTTTCGCGCCGAGAGCTACAAACCAAATGGGCTTTAATGGCTTACAGTTAGTTTACCTTCAGAGAATGCTTTTTTACTTTTAGGTAACGACTTTTTATAAATCTGACGCGACGTAGCGAGACAGACGGATGAAACAAACAAACTTGGATTCAGTTTCGATTGACGCCTCACGACGAAAATTATCAGCAGCCAGTAACTGACTAGAGTGTTTGAATGACTTGATTCAATAACCAGACAAACTTGTTGGACAGACCTGACAGTAAACGATCAACAGACACACGCACACTTACTTCTGAGTTAAAGTTAATGAGACGACGCTACAGAGGACGAAACTGAGGAAACGCAGATACGTATAACACTTGTCATGTAGTTCTGACGCGCACTACGTTTGGTGCAGCAATTTGCCCGAGCTGTGGGAATTGGGCATTCCTGTTTACCACCCTGAAGGATATGATTTTAAACTTGTTTTTGTCTGAAAAAGTTTAAAAAAATGATTTTCGCGATCTATTCCAGAATAGGGTGTGACTTTTACCAGGAAGTAAAAGGCAAAAATTAGTTAATTGGCGTGACATACTTTATAGTGAATTACCCAGAGAAAGACACAACACCCGCCTTAGTAGTGATACGTGGTATTGAAATGAATCATATCCCTTAGCTAGCCAGAAGTAATTTGCAGTTTTAAAAACCGAGTTGCACACGATTCCCAACCAGGAGTTCCTGTATCTTCGGGCAATTTGCTTATAAGATCGTATAAACTGGGGAACATTTTGCAGTGTTCACCGGTTTGCAGAGAAAATGTATGGTAACTTATACGTTTCTTTAATTGATTAAGTGGTATGTGTTATACCAACTACTTACGTTTTATTGTCCTGTTTGTTTTGTGTTGTGACCTCCGTTTAGAATAAACTTGTAGTTAAACGTGTGTATGAATGTGTTGTGTACTGTATAAATGTTTGTGGTTGTTGCTCTGTGTCTAGTGACGTGTGTGTATGTATACCTGCCAAACGTGTCCCAAGTTTCTTTCTTTTCGTCAGTTTACCACGCAATCTTCACCGAGGAAAATTACCTCGGTTTTAGTTTTATATTCTTCCATCACATGACGTGCAATTTTTATGTGCTTTATATCAATGCCAATTTATTTCACATGGGTCATTTCACATAGCTATAGTGCGCATTACTTTTGTTAGCTATTTTCATCTTAGAATACTAGCGGGTTAAAGTCCACTTCAGGTCTGTGTTCTCTATCTCCTCAAACGGTGCTCATATTTTTCATTGTCTTTAAGTTCGGCGTTAATCTTGTGATGATGTTAAAAATTGCTGTGTATGTCTTCTATTAGTGCTCATGTTTTATAACTTCCTATTGTGTCCTGTGTAATTAGTATCTTGTGGCGGTGTCTATAGTGTTGCCGGACGTCTCGTACAAGTTTCGTGTTTTTACTGTTTGTGTTTCATGTTTTTAATGTCTTTGTGTCCTGTGTCATTGTTGTCTTATGTTGATAATTATGTTGTTTTTATGTTTTGTGTCAGTGTTTCATATTTTTGATGACTTTGTGTCCGGTGTCATTGTTGTCTTGTGTTGATAAGTATATTGTTTTTATGTCTTGTGTCAGTGTTTCATGTTTTTAATATCTGTGTGTCCTGTGTCACTGTTGCGTTGTGTTGATAATTATGTTGTTCTATATGTCTTGTGTCAGTGTTTCATGTTTTTAAGGTCTTTATGTCCTGTGTCATTGTTGTCGTGTGTCCATAATTATGTTGTTTTTATGTCTTGTGTCAGTGTTTCATGTTTTTAATGTCTCTGTGTCCTGTGTTATTGTTGTCTTGTGTTGATAATTATGTTGTTTTCTATGTCTTGTGTTAGTGTTTCATGTTTTTAATGTCTCTTTGTCCTGTTTCATTGTTGTCTTGTGTTGATAATAACGTTGTTTTTGTCTTGTGTCAGTGTTTCATACTTTTGATGTCTTTTTATCCAGTGTCATTGTTGCCTTGTGTTGATAATTATGTTGTTTTAAGTCCTGTGTCAGTGTTTCATGTTTTTAATGTCTTTATGTCCCGTGTAATTGTTGTCTTGTGCTGATAATTATGTTGTTTTCTATGTCCTGTGTCAGTGTTTCATGTTTTTAATGTCTTTGTGTCCGGTGTCATTGTTGTCTTGTGTTGATAATTATGTTGTTTTATGTGTTGTGTCACTGTTTCATGTTTTTAATGTCTTTATGTCCCGTGTCATTGTTGTCTTGTGTTGATAATTATGTTGTTTTCTATGTCTTGTGTCAGTGTTTCATGTTTTTAATGTCTCTGTGTCCTGTGTCATTGTCTTGTGTTGATAGTTATGTTGTTTTTTGTCTTGTGTCAGTGTTTCATGTTTTTAATGTCTTTGTGTCCTGTGTCACTGTTATCTTGTGTTGATAATTATGTTGTTTTATGTCTTTATGTTTTAATGTTTCTGTGTCCTGTGTCATTGTTGTCTTGTGTTGATAATTATGTTGTTTTGTCTTTTGTCAGTGTTTATGTTTTTAATGTCTTTGTCTCCTGTGTTATTGCTGTCTTGTGTTGATAATTATGTTGTTTTCTATGTCTTGTGTCAGTGTTTCATGTTTTTGATGCCTGTGTCCTGTTCCAGTGCTGTCGTGTGTTGCTAATTATGTCGTTTTATATGTCTTGTGTCATTGTTTCACGTTTTAAATGTCCTTATGCCCTGTGCCATTGCTGTCTTGTGTTGATAATTATTTTGTTTTTTGTTGTTATTGCTTTTTATGTCTTGTGGCAGCGCTCGCGTTTTTACTGTTTTTTTATGTCTGTGTCGTTGTCACTTCTGAAGTTTTTACAATCTTCAATTTTTTTTATTGCGGTGTGTTTATGTTGTTTCTCGTGTCTGTGTTCATGTCATGTCTTTTACTGTCCTGCGTCAAGATTGTCATCGTGTTTTGATTTTTATAATGTCTTGTGTCAGTGCTCATAAGTTAACTGTCTTTTTGTCCTGTGTCACTGATGTTTTGTGTTCTTGTGTTGATGTTTGTGTTTGTTTTTTTTTCTGTATCCTCATGGCAGCACTGACGTAGTTAATTTTTTTGTGTGGTGCATCTTTGTCCTCGGTTTGTGGTGAATCTTACAGCAGTAGACTTTTTTCTATGCATTCTATCAACGCAGTCTGTGTCGTTTTTTTCTTGCATTGATGTTTATATTGTTTCCTATGTCTTCTTCGTCTTGTGCCAGTGCTTTTGTTTTTCACTGTTTTGGTGTAATGTGTCTTTCTAGGATGTGTCATTGTTTATTTCCTTTCTGTTTTGTCGCAGGTGCTTGTGCTTTGTGTCGTCATAATGCTGAACCTTTCAATTATTGTTTATTCGCCTGATTTGATGACCTGATAACATTTGTATTGATTTATTGGCAAGATGTTCTTGTTTGTTATTCTTGTTTTTATTGACAAGATGTTTTAGTTTGTTCAGTGTATTTGTATGTATGATTTGTCCGATGCATCTTGTGAAAAGTGCACTGTATTGCTCTTTTTCAGGTGTGTTATCATTTGTCTATCACACCTCTTTCTCTTAAGGTGACGAAAACTACGTATTGGTCTAATCAATAATCTGTTCTATTTTAGATATACGGCAACACGGAAAATTTAAAATGAAGGACCCATGCAGGATATTTCACTATTGTGCTCTTCAGTCTTCACTTGTTTCTTGGTTCCAATTCTTATTTAGTTATTTCGAAATTTTCACGTAAAACTGGAATCACGTGTTGATGTAACATGTATAGCTATCGCCTTGCAGCAGACTTTGCAGATTTAAAAGTTAGCATTTCTATTGTTCGTATGTAAAAGCTTAAAACCTATTGTGCAATGATTGTAATACTCAGTCCATGTCAACCAATGACGGTGCACTATGTTGTCAATTATAATAAATCAGGTATTGTGATAGGCAGAACCGTCACCGTGTGCTCTTGCATGTGTTGTTTATGATGCATTTCCTCATGCATGCAAATGGAAAATTGGTCTTGTGATGAAAGGAGCAACTCATTTGCGCTATTTTGACTTCGATAGCGTTGATCCTGGCAGTATGCAGGACACCTGTCATATATGAACTCAGTTAAATGCCCTCGCTCTCCATGAGTTCTCGTAGCTCAGCGGATAGAGCGCCCGCCCGGTGTTCGGGAGGTCATGGGTTCGATTCTTGTTGGGGACTCAGAATTTTTCTTTGTCCCACGCTCGTGTCATGTTGATTAATTTACCTTCACAATCTTTCAAAACTTGTCACTATACTGTCAATCCTTTATTATAGCGTATCGATTACAATGATACATCTGGCTACCTCCCCATTTTTACTTTTTATTTCTACAATATGTTTGACATGCGTTAATGATGAAAGGAGAAATTCGATGTCTATCAATCACCCTAATCACAATATTCCAGGTTAATATCTTATCAATCACCACCAGACAACGGTGTGCCTGGCAGACAAAGGTCTTGGAAGCAAGCTTCTACAAAACAATTCGGCATTGAACAACTGTGTCGAGCTGTGGGCAGTCGACTGCTTATGTCACAGTTGACGCTCACTTTCCCTATAATCCCTCTCAGTTTGGTGACAAAACAACAGTCGAAATTTCGTCCGAATGTGTTCCGCTCCGGGTCAAAATATATACTGGAGCAGTTGACGACAGGTCCATGTCTGCACTCATTGTACGTCACTCTGTCACATTGGTAACAGGAGATGGCTTTTCCTATCAAAGAGGGAAAATATCAGTTTATCCAAAATTATCAAGGTAACGTAACAGCAGCAAGAAGCAATTGAGAATATACTATAATTGAGAATATACTATAATATCATCATCGTCATCGTTATCGTTATCGTCGTCATCTTCATGACTACCAACATTAACAATCACAACAAGAAAAACAACAACTACAAACGTTTGTTTTCCCCCAGTCTAACCCTTTGACCGTGCTGGTGTTTGGTTGGATAACAATAGAGGAAATTCTTGGAGCGCTGCAATGAAAATTTACCATAACGACGCGTGTTCCCCCGCTAAAAGGACGCATTTGACACTATTTTTTCATACACATGCAAAACTACCATAAAAAATAAGGTGGCGACTGTAATAATAGTTTGAAAAACAATTAAAAACTAGCGCAAAACTACCAAAAATACTGAACAAACAAGTGCGTTCTAAGATCCCCGCCTCTGAGAGATGACAACTCGTACTGTTTTTGATTAGATCACTGACTATTTACTACTTAAAATCATTCAAGTAGTTTTACGTCCGCAGTGTTTGTTTGTCTGCTTGATGAGACGTAAGTGGCCACAAACTTCAAATCTCTGGATATAAAATCTTACCCTTCAGAAAGAACCAAGCGACAGCGGCAAAGGACAGGAGAGGGACAGCGGTCTTCATAATTCGTCACAAGTGTCTTCTCAGTCGCTGAAAGAACTAATAAGATCGTTGCTGGGAAAATATATAATAAAGCCATTGGCGATGCAAATTAAGTTCATCGAAGGAGTGGCTGTCTCTGGTATTGAAAAACACAAGTGAAAATTAAATGACTCGATGTGCATTCTAAGCCGGGCTAAGCTCTAATGTGAGCTCTGTAATCTTGTCTCTTCTCAGTTGTAGCGCTTGCGTGCAACAAATAAATTACAATATTTGGAGAGGAAGGCACATCAGCCTTAGCTGGTTTTCATGCAGGTCCTATATCCTGGTCGAATTGGCGATGTTGGTTTTTGTAAAAAAGCTATGGAGCATGTTAAGTTCAACAAATGTCTCAAAATCTGTCAAAAAAGTGACTGTAACACACACACAAAAACTGATCTTCGACTATAGAGTAGCGCATTAGGAACAGCATACAAATAAAAGTGTTGAGCCTGAAAAGACGTGCAAGAGGAAAAGATAGGTAGAACTGAGCCCAAAAAGACATGCAAGAGGAAAAGATAGGTGGGATTGTGAAAGACGGTATAAATATTAATCTATATCGGCTATATAAGCAGTGCGACAAAGCCTAGTACAAAATCTCACCAATTCTTGTCGAAGAGTAATCGGGGTCGTCTTGTTTCAAAAACAATTGAGCAGAGAAGAGAAAGAGGTGGTCGCCCGTGCCGTTGAATGACTTAATAAGTTTTGGGTCTAATCAAGTCAAGTTATAAGCGCTCCCAAATAGTAATAAAATTTAATTTAGCCTTTTTTAAGCTGACGAATTGTAAAAAAATTCATAAAGTAAATTAACATTTCATTCGATTTTACCTATTTGTGAGGAACTTGACCACACGATATGGACGATATGGTTTTTTGTGTCGCTGATAAACTTTGAATAATCTCAAACTCTGAAAAGTGCTCTTTATATCTGTAGTGACAAACTTGAACTATTTTGTTATTTCTTTTGCTGTATCAATAGACGGTACAGCTTCTAGTAGCTGATAAATGAGAAATAATATCAAACTCTGAAAAGTGTTGTAACCTAACTTGTTAGGAAAGTTCAATTAAAAGGCAATAACGTTTGTGTTTTAAAATATTTCATCTCTTTTTTTTCGCTATAATAAGAAACGGCATAATCACGATCTTTCTGCTGGTGATGAACCTTACATAATGTTTAATTCAGACCTGCTGCACTGTTGACAAATGCTGGCAACAATCTAAAGTTTTATGGGGCATAAAACCGAGGATATCACACTTACATTCGGCCAAATAATAACAATGGAAAATATTCTCAGTGTTTTATTTGTAAAAAATGCATTGTTGCAATAAGAGTAATGATACCTTCGGTAATACTAGTGTGCCTGAACAAAAATGAAAATGCTAGTGTTCGCAAAGTTACCAAAACTTTGCGTTACTTACATGCTACATAAGACATTGTTAATAGAGGGGAATAGTTATGAAGCCCGACAAACATCAAAGGAGCCAACAAAGATATCTAGATTTATACTGGAAAGTCCACGACCGCGCACAATCTTTTGTTTTGCGCTCAAACATTATGCATAAATTATATAACCAAAACGTTACTATTAGTTAGTTCCTCGGTCAGTAGTAAACAACTATTATGACTTGTGCACGTTTAAGACCACAAAAAGTGAACAAAAACATACGACAAAGAACTCTGTCGGGTTTGATAATCACTCCTCTCTAATAACTATGCCTAAGACAACTTTAGTTTTTATAAAGTGATCTTTGAAATCCTTGAGAGAGCTTCAAGTCCTCTCCAACACATACATGTATTTCAACGAACCTAGTCGTTAGACATGCCTTTTATGTTTGGTGACAGAGTAGAAAACTAAGCGTGTTGCTGATCACTCAAAAAGTGGATATGATATTATCTACTTTTCAGTTTTAATGTGAGGCATTTCGACGATGAAATTAATTCAGGAAAGTGAATGAAAGACATCAGACAAATTAAATCAAGCCGGTTGTAATATGGCGTAAATAACGTCGACACGTTAACCAAGGGTTTCAATGACACCTTTCCTGACATCCCTTTTTGAGCGAATCATTTTAAAATCTGAATGAATCTGCTCAAGTTAAGGAAAAGGTCAGAGACTTTACATCTAAATTTAGCCAGCTTAGTGCGAGTCGAACCTTCTTATTTTGATACGTATACGATATACTTCCAATATCGATGCGTGCACCGAAATTGCTTTTAAGTGCGTGGGTCTTTGTTATCCCAAAAAAGGGAAAAAAAGGTTTTGACACGTTTTACTGCACTACCTTACAAATGGCTTTTAGCCAATCATCTTCATATCTGGATGAATGCGATTAAGACACTTGATTTCTAGCGTAGGTGCCATCCAGACATTTTTAGAAACATGGCCACGTTACCAGGTAACTACTGGAAGAGAACCGTCCTTAAAACGACCTTTTACACCCGTTCCATTCGACGACTACAAGAAAGCGATAAAAGGAGAATTTTCAACAAGGAACGACGAGGACAAACGAGTCTCAAGACAGTACGTTGCCTTTATTTCATTTTTCCAACCAACATCGCAGCAAGCCTTTTTTTGAGTCTGCTGATTTAGTGGCTTTCTCGTCACTCTTTTGTCGTAGAGTCGTTTTTTCCGACACTGGTCCTCTGAAAGAAAGAATGTCCATCTCGAGTTTTATCATCTCGACTGGATTATTACTGATTGCCTATAACACTGGTGAGTCGACCTTACTGTATTGAAAATAGAGGGTTGATAAGGGCTAATTACATTGCGCGAGGAAGCTTATTAAATTTCAATTTTTTTTTGTGCAGTGACGTGTTTTTTCAAAATTAGTTTATTTCATATCTAACTCCCTTTCGGGTTTGGCTTCAGTGAGAGAGTTCAGATTTAATTCTTTAATCGATATGGGTATATCTATAACCTTGCTATGAGAGTTTAAGCTTTCAAAACAAGAGTCAGAACTTATAATGTTTCGAATTGCAACCTGGGTATTCACAGTCTATGATTAAGTGTTAGTTTTTCATTACTCCGGTTGGGATTTACTCAGCAACAGTACAGTTGAAGCCTTTAAGTCTGTTCTTACCTCTGAGGAACGCGTTTTCATTATCCTTTACGAAATTACCGCGAACGTTTAGGATGATAAGTGCTTATTAAATAAGTCGAGAGATGCTTTTCGTTGAAACTGGAAGGTAATTATTAAAAGCGTCGTTATTTGATGACTACCTGTACTGATTTCGAAGACAGCTGAATAATTGCTCTGCGATCTTGGTCTTCAGAGAAATGAATTTTTTTAATGCACAGTCAAAAGAAACAAAATGCAAACAGACCCTTTACCTAAGTTCACCCATCCTCAAAGGTAACATGCGGGTGCAAATAAAATTTCTTGAAGTGCAAATTCACTGCCTGTCAAAAGTCTGGTCGACTTATTCAATCTAGTATATTGGCTTAGCTCTTTGCGGATTGAGGGAATTTATTGGATCAGCATGGCCTTATTTTATTGCATGCATCGGAATACATTTTTTTTCATTAAATTCACCCTTTTTATTTCATTTTAAAAATAAAACCAAAGATCTTTGAGGAAACATTTGGTGGCCTTTTGGTGTATCCATGCCGTCTGGATAAACATTCTACAGGGAAATGGATGAATTGACTAGTATAGTCGTCCATTGTCCTCTTTTTATTACTTGTGAGCTAGGTGGCATGATTGAAGTATAAGCACTGAAGAACACACAAGTACTGCTCCTGTGTTCGAATGAGCCGCAATTTCGGTGGGATCTGTAAACTGAGCACTTTATCCAGTTAGAAATCTTAGGTTTTCATGACTAAGGTATTTTGGTTGGCAATCTAGACCACATAAAGTATATTCGTAGCGGAAAACAAGGATTTTGCATGTCAGTAGCCGTCTACTTAATTTGCTAAAATTTTGAATCTGTTGAATTTTTATTTTAAAACACATAAGGTTACGTTTTTTTACCTGAACATTTTATATTTTCGGGGTCACTATTCTATACCAGCTGAACGGTTTATTTCACTAGAGTAAAAATAATGTATTCTTTCAAAAGGTCTTCCTAGATTTATAATGTTGATAGGCCCTTTGCACGATCCGGTCACATGGTACAAAATCACACCTGCTGGTGAGCAAGTTGCGCAGTGGGACTTCCAAGACAAAGGCAGGTCCAGGTGGACTGGTACGAGTTCCATTGTTTTGGAAGTCCCACTGCGCAACTTGCTCACCAGCATGTGTGATTTTGTACCATGTGACCGGATCGTGCAAAGGGCCTATTGTCCATCTGATTCACACCAATCAGTAATGTTAATTTAGAAAATCAATCCTTCACGTATTTAATAATGTAAAGCGAGCTTGGAGTGCCTTCTTCTCAGTTCTCTGTTTTTTTCTTTGTTTCTAGTTGCAGGTGAAGAGTACGAACACTTTAGATGCTTCGAGTGCGACAGTCGTATTTCCTTGGAAGATTGCGATGGAAAGAGAGTTGTAAGGGATTGCATTGATAATGCAGTTTTTATGGACGGCGAGGAATGGTACCGACCAAGGTTCGATCGGTGCCTGAAAATTGTTGACGAGACTAAGGAACCTCCGTGGTACTACAGAAGATGTGGATTTTATGGTCTCTTTCTACATTACATTAGAGAGAAATGCCACAGACCTCTGTGTACGATCGAGTCTTGTTCGGAGCCACTGTGTTTAATCGGAACTGACATTGAAGCTGAGGAAAAACTGTATTCTGACTAGTTAAAATATACAGCGATATTGCACAATAAAATGAACAATAAGGATTTGTTATCCACCTTTTTTTTCTTTCCCGAAAGGTTTTACGTTGCACGCGCTAAGGGGTTTTAAGAGGACTATAAGAAACCTGTTAATAGTCTTAAAGGGAATAACGTCGCCTTTGTGCGATAGTGCGAAATATCTAAAAACGTAATGCAGACTTTGAATATTGAGCCCTCTCTTTGCCGACTTCGATTTTGCGGATAAATTACTCTCTTCGTGGAAAAATATCTTCCCTCCAAAATCCCCTCGAAATCGGTCAAAATGGCGCTGTGAAAAGAAACATGCGGGATTCCTCCTTGAGGGATACGTACATCTTTCTTTGTATCGTATATGAGGAAATACTAGATACTTGTCATTATCATGATCATTACGATAGTCTTTTGTGTTACTTTCAGGCAGCACCCCCACTACACAAGTGGCAGATTACACTAACCTGCGAGGGCTAAGTGCTAAGTGTTAACTAGAATATGGAACCAGGTTTCTACTTCAAGACTTGCAGTAGGAGACTGAAATGTCTTATTAAAACAACAGAATAGATAGTCAGTAGGTTAGCCAATACGAGAACCACATTCGTGATAGAGCGCTAGCAGATTTATACTAAAGAGTTGAAGAGGTACATCATTTAACACTGGGCATGATACGCTTTCTTACAAGGTGTTTTTTTTTAAATAGTTGAAAGTGAATCTGCTCGCCAGCGACAGCTGCAAGGTTTCCCTAAGGCTTGATCGTCCCTGCCAAATGACACATTACACAATTCACAGAGCAAATGTTCTCCCCTAGTGAGAGCTTCACGTTTGGGTCTAAAATATCACGTTTTTAATGTTTTAGCGCAGGTGGAGAATTAGCAAATCTATACGGGAAACGTTGCACCTTTTTTCGCAAAATTAACTTTAAAATGCGGAACACTTGTGTTTTGCATTGCGCAGATAGAAAAAGAGTAAAGTCGGTGTTTCCATGAAAAGGGAAATAGACGAAAAAAGGCTACAGCCAGAAATCAAAGAAAGCACTTGAATTCATTCATCTCTCAAATACACTCCTAATTTTTCATGGATGAAAAATTTCACCTAAGGTACATACAAATGGTGCGACATCGTATATATAACTTAACGCTCCAGTACAATTTAGGCCGCCAAAAAATATTCCAGTTGAATAACGGATAAAAACGTACCCGGTTTCTAACAGAAAGCTTCAAAAAAATTACCCAGCAAGAATGAGAAAGAATCGGTATGTCGAGTAACACGGAGTGATTCCTTTTGTAAGAATGCTAATTGTATCGTTTTAAGATCTACCTGTTTCAGAGAATTCTTCATCATTGTAGCATTTTCTTTTGATGGTTACCCTGTCCGGCGGCGTTGAAATCAAATCAGTCAATAAGGGAACCTGAACCAAAGCATGTTATTACTCATCATATCTAATCCATGCCATCACTGTTATTTTACGTATAAGGCAGTTCACGCTTTGCAGATGTCAGGCGAATGTTTGGGGAGAAATGATTCACTGGAAGCGTTTGTTTCTCTTGGTAACTTTTATTTTCTTTTCTGCGGAGTTTGTGCATTCGAAACGGAATGGTAGGTGACCTTTAAACAATGTGGTTTTTGTTTTCAAGTTATAGTTCCCATTGGGTGGTTCTGTGAAAATCTCGAGATCGTGCGCTTTCCACGGACTCTTTTGCCTGCATGCTGTTTGTTTTGGTTTTTGTGATTTTCGCAAGGAGCGGGTGGGATTGCTTGTTCAGCGCCGTAATCTTGTGGGTTATAACGCAGGAAGGTAAAAAACAAAAGAAAATTTCAAACTTTTAGCTCTAAAAGTGGTCGCGGTCGCTTACGAGAGGTGGTCGCTTACAAGAGGTTCCAAACATAGTGATTTGGCTGGGAAACTTTCGGTATTTTGGAAAACTGGTCACTGAGGGAAACCACCTTATTGCAATATTTGCCAGGTTTATTCATACTTTATGCCCTTGATCGATCATTAGGCGCCTTAGAACAAAGCGGTTATTTCCGCTAGCGCGTACTTGGTGTTCACTCTGCCATGAAATGGCGTGACTTGCCTGTTGAAAGAATTAAAATTTAGATTTAGAAATTTACCATTACGATGTTACGGAACAAACAATTTCTGTACTTTTTAAAAATACTAAAAAGCGTTCTTGGCCGGTTCTCTGACCGGTTATGTTAGGTCTCTCAGTCTCATTCAGCTCGGTTAAAGCGATTGAGCAATTGCTTATGTATAGTCTTGACTTTAGGAAGGTTCCTTTAGAAATCAACTGTGAATTAAATCCAAGGATTGGAAAATCACAGCTCCTTTGGTTTTTTGTCCTTTATCAAAGCACATGAAATCAAAAACAGAAAGAGAACGGATGAGAGAAATTTTACCTCCAAGACTTATATTACAAACGTTACAATGAGAGTCCGATTAACTACAAGAGTCCGATTGGAGTGTAAACGTTTTGCCGATTTACCGCATTTTCTTTGGAAGTGCTCAAAAAATCAACCCGCTAAGATATCCCGAGAAAAAAGTGCGTTGTAAGCCTTGGAGAAACTTAATTTTGATCTAAATGAGTCACTACTTCAATAGCTTGGTCCCAGCAACTCTGGTAATTTAAACACGAAGAAAATACGAGCCTAATTTATTTGCATAATGATAAAATTATACATGAAGTTCTATTGAAAACGAATACCGGTCGATTTGCTGAAAAAAAAAGGAACACAATTTTTTAGACTGGTATCTGTCCGACAGCAACAATGGCTACCAATAACATGAAGGTAAATGCCGGCGGTGGCTTTGATGAGCCGCCTAGGACACCTGAAGTAATGGCGAGGTTTCCGTCAATGATTTTCTTACAAGCCGGGCTGAACGATGAATTCGTCGGTCGTTCCGTTGTCGAAGTATGATTCAACAGAGGTCTGTCTATGCCATTATAGCACAATCCGTTGCCCCTGTCTTTAGGAAAATTTCTGCATCTCATTTTCTCGGGCAACGAAAAGCCATACTTACGCAGTAAAGGCGCACAGCCTTTTCTTGCTCGTCGGCAGATAGACCGGCATGGAAGCACTTCGTGTTTAGAGTTTGGCTGGCACATTGGAGCATACACGGAGCAGAGAAAGAACTTTAGGTCTGGCGAACACTTGATCTCAACTAGCGGCCAGTACTGATGAACCTCAAGCGCCGCTTCCTCTTGTGTGTAGTGGTTGAACATATTCGGCATATAAGTCAGGTTGTAGCCAATACTTTTGCACATAGGGATTTTGATCACTTCACATTTCCTCCTTTTGCTTGAGGCAAAGTGGAACGCGCCCAGAAACAGCAACAATGTGACGAGCATGATGCGGTTTACAGTCATGATGCCGGACTAAATGACAGTCGTGTACAATGTACGAATCCTTGATCTGGACTTCTCAGCCTTGAAATAGAAATTCTGATATTGATAGATTCATATGTAATATGACCTTGATGTAACCGCCACCTGTACAATGTCCGGCCTGAACAGCAGGCAAATATTTTGCGTAAATATAGCTAAAGAATTTTGGTTGTAGATTTATGGCTTTACGAGACCCACCGGGGTCTGTCATTAAAGAGGCAGATATTGGCTTGAAGCGCGTTCGCCGCAGGAGTTCAGTGTATATGTTCTAAATACGAGGTTTTCAAAATCATTCTTCGTTAAAATGTGGCGAGAATCTAGAGACGATACAGGAATGAGAGTGCCAAGATGCCGTACACATATTTTATTTTTTCGCTAGTGTCGAAAACCTCTTGTTGCCTATTTTTTCTTGAGGACGTGAGATACAAGAAAAAACAACAGATCTGGATTGCTTTGGCACGAATTCTGTATTCCGTCTTCTCTAAACACGTCACGCAAAGCTGGTAAAACTGCGCATGTTGAAAAGCATCTCAGAAGTGTGCAAGGTGCTTTCAATCCCCAGGAACTCTTTGATATCGCTATATTCGGAAAACCTTTGCTTTCAGAAGAATATGGGTGATCCAATATACAAGCTCCAGCTTCAAAATAAAGGTTCTAGCCTCATGATGAGGCACAAATTCTTCATTAAGCTCGTTGTTTGTAGTTCTTTTAATCTTTTCCATTCTTATCTTCATTGATTATAACATAACATGCATATCACCTTCTTTAACCACTGAAGTACCAACTTTTTAAGTGTCTTAAGCGTTTAAAAGAACAGTTAATTTTTGTGCAAAAATACATATTAAACTAAGGAAAGGAAGATGCTAGGCATCACCAAAAAACAACGACAAATACAAATCATCTTAACTGTTAAAAGAGTGAAAAATCCATTTGAAACAGAAAAAGTGTTGTAAAAACCATTTACATAACGTACGAGCCAAAACTGGTTAGTTACCAAAGTGCCCATTTCTTAATTGTCTTGGAAAAGTTTTTGTTTCTTGCCGACCGTAGTTTTTCTGTTAAAATGTTCCTTACCTTTGGAGCATTGTATCTAAAAGACTTTTTTCCTTTTTGTTTTTTTTCCACCTTCTGTTGGTGTTTAAACTTAAAAGAGCTACGTCAGGATTTGCGCATATTGAAAAGTTTAGCCTCAATTTTTCAAATTCGTCGTTTGTAATCCGTGTTAATCTTCTCGGTCCTTAGCCATCCTTGTTCCTTTATGGTTTATCATTATGTCTTTGGTGTTTTTCTATCTTATTAAACTGTTATTTTCAGGTTTCCTACCATTTAAAGGTAATTTTGTACGTGGCCAAAATAACTCAAAATACCATGACTGAACCCCTTTAACCTGCAATGGGGAGGGGTTTTTTCAGTGAACGGGGAAAGGGGAAAAAAAAAAAGCCTGATCGAAGGTTAATTTAACCTCGAATAAAATGAATAACCGGGCATCATGTCTTACTTAAATCCGCAGGCCTGAGACCGGGCAGGTAAATAATTCACTCGAGGTTTACTGCCGACGATTCATCCAGGACAAAGATATCGTCAACGTGTTAGGAGGGGAGAGTGGGGAGTGTACGGAGAAGGGTCGAGGGGAGGAGAAGGGAGGGAACTGATAAGCCTGCAATCTTTTGTGTTTGTTCATTACTTCGGGTTGTTTTATCCCGTGCTTCCAGTTGGTCGACTCGTTGAGAGGGGAGGGGTCGGGAAATTTTAAGGTTACCGTATGCTTTCAGAGGTGCCTCGCGTTCAAGCAATGTAGCGCGTCCGGTTTAAACTGTACATACTTAAACCCCTACATCAAATTAAAGTATATTGAGCTGGCTATCAAACTATAAATTGTCGAATATCTTACGACCTCTAAATGTGTACTAGTCAAAGGGAATTTTATCAAATTAAGGACATTCTATTTTCTTAGTTCTGATATTCTATGACAGAGAGGAGAAGCTCTTTTATCGTCTAACTGATGGATTTAACAAATTGACGTCAGTTTTTATGCGTCTGTTCTGCTACTGATCATGAATTTCTTCATAACATTGTCAAAGTATATAAACTCTTGGTCTTCGGTCATCGTAGCTTGATTGAAAATATAAAAGAAACAGCGGTGATAAACATTTTAAAAACATGCATTTTATGAACTTTATGGCCAGCCAACTGGTCTGCTTCCCGTCGGTTGGGATTTTTAAGCCTATTACGTTTAGTTGATATATTTGTATCTTTCATTTAAAGTGGCATGCCTGTGAACTAGTTAGGTGTAGCTAAGCGAATTGACCACTATAAACAACAACAACAACAACATACATTTTAAAAAGTATAACCGTTAAAATATTTTGGAAAGCTATTTATACTGTATCAATGGGGGTCTGGAACCTAGACAGAAAAAATCTGCAGTAGAAATTTAAGACGTTTACAATCGGAAATTGTCTGTAAAGTGACACAATGGAAAAGCTTCCCTAATAAAGTAAAAGCTTTTCACTGCTGACATTGTCAAAGTAGCTGTGGATCAATCTAAGAAGTGTTAGCCGAGTGGATCCGTAGACTACAATGTTATGACGAAATTCATGATCAGTAACAGGACAGATGCATTAAAAATTAATGTCAATTTGTTTTTTGCGATAACAAATTGTCAAATTGTCCGCTCTCGCTTATTGAGGCATGGCATAAATTATAAACTCATGCGTCTGTCCGCTTATTGACAATGAAAAATTAGCCAATGAGCGCGCGAGAATTTCTGCAGTTATCGTAAAAATATATAGTGACTGTTGGATCATAGGCCATGACATATGCACGATACTAGCAGACAACTCACTTAATGCCTGCTTGCTTTACTGCTAGCGATGTAAAAAGTGACATTTTCTTACTGCGAGTTAACGAAAATACACAAACTAAAAATATTATGTTTATCTTAGCAGAGAATTTGTTTCATGCATCACCTCAGTCAGTGCAGGGAACCTCTCAATGTCTTATTTTCGTCGTCTAATTAGCTGGAATTCCTTCACTGCCTATGCATAATTGTCCGCTACCACGTTTTGGAAAATACCTGCACCTGATTCGCTCGGGCCACGAAAGGCCAAACAGCCGCACAAGAGGCAGACAACCTTTTCTTGCGCTTTTGCAAAGTGAGCGGCATGGTGGGACTCTCCTTGTAATGTTCGGCTGGCACATGGGGGCATACACGGAGCAGAGGAAATACTTGAGGTCAGGTGAACACTTTTGATTGACAAGCGGCCAGAAATGATTAACTTCAAGTGCTGCTTCCTCTTGTGTGTCGTGATAAAGCATGTTTGGCATGTGAGTTAGATTGTAGCCAATATTTTGGCACATGGGTATCCTTATCTTTTCACATTTCTTCCCGTTACTTGTTTGTTTTGTAGTTAACCCCTTCGGCCAAGCAGTTTGCGTATCCATGCACAACTTGTCTCCCCCAACTTTAGGAAAGTGTTCGCATTTCATTCGCTCTGGCCACGAAAAGCCATACTTGAACATAACGTGCGAGCAGCCTTGTCTTGCTCGATCACAGACTGACCAGCATGGGGGCACTTCGTCTTTGAAGTTCGGCTGGCACATGGGAGCATACAGGGAGCAGAGAAAGAACTTTAGGTCAGGCGAACACTTGATCTCAACTAGCGGCCAGAATTGATGAATCTCAAGTGCTGCTTCCTCTTGTGTATCATGGTTAAACATGTTCGGCATAGAAGTTAAGTTGTAGCCAATATTTTGGCACATGGGTATTTTTATTTGTTCACATTTCTTCTTGCTATTTGTGTTTGTTGTAATTAATTCCGTCGGTGGAGCTGTTTTCGCATGATTAGCTGTACCGTTGTTGCCACTCAGGCACAACCTGTCACCCATTTTAGGAAAGTTTTCACATTTCATTCGCTCGTGCCACGAAAAGCCATACTTACGTATAAGAGGCGCGCAGCCTTTTCTTGCCTGTTCACAAATCGACCGGCAGGGCGGCACTTCGTCTTTGAAGTTTGACTGGCACATGGGAGCATAGAGAGAGCAGAGAAAGAGCCTCAGGTCAGGCGAACACTTGATCTCAACTAGCGGCCAAAATTGATGAATCTCAAGCGCTGCTTCCTCTTGTGTGTCGTGATAAAGCATGTTTGGCATGTGAGTTAGATTGTAGCCAATATTTTGGCACATGGGTATCCTTATCTTTTCACATTTCTTCCCGTTACTTGTTTGTTTTGTAGTTAACCCCTTCGGCCAAGCAGTTTGCGTATCCATGCACAACTTGTCTCCCCCAACTTTAGGAAAGTGTTCGCATTTCATTCGCTCTGGCCACGAAAAGCCATACTTGAACATAACGTGCGAGCAGCCTTGTCTTGCTCGATCACAGACTGACCAGCATGGGGGCACTTCGTCTTTGAAGTTCGGCTGGCACATGGGAGCATACAGGGAGCAGAGAAAGAACTTTAAGTCAGGCGAACACTTGATCTCAACTAGCGGCCAGAATTGATGAATCTCAAGTGCTGCTTCCTCTTGTGTATCATGGTTAAACATGTTCGGCATAGAAGTTAAGTTGTAGCCAATATTTTGGCACATGGGTATTTTTATTTGTTCACATTTCTTCTTGCTATTTGTGTTTGTTGTAATTAATTCCGTCGGTGGAGCTGTTTTCGCATGATTAGCTGTACCGTTGTTGCCACTCAGGCACAACCTGTCACCCATTTTAGGAAAGTTTTCACATTTCATTCGCTCGTGCCACGAAAAGCCATACTGACGTATAAGAGGCGCGCAGCCTTTTCTTGCCTGTTCACAAATCGACCGGCAGGGCGGCACTTCGTCTTTGAAGTTTGACT
The DNA here is from genome assembly GCF_042242905.1 of Orbicella faveolata. Taxonomy (NCBI): domain Eukaryota; kingdom Metazoa; phylum Cnidaria; class Anthozoa; order Scleractinia; family Merulinidae; genus Orbicella; species Orbicella faveolata. The sequence continues at coordinate 1,507,993 of NW_028301555.1, forward strand.
GGCACATGGGAGCATAGAGAGAGCAGAGAAAGAGCCTCAGGTCAGGCGAACACTTGATCTCAACTAGCGGCCAAAATTGATGAATCTCAAGTGCTGCTTCCTCTTGTGTGCCGTGGTTAAACATGTTCGGCATAGAAGTTAAGTTGTAGCCAATATTTTGGCACATAGGTACTTTTATTTGTTCACATTTCTTCTTGCTAGTTGTACTTGTTGTATTTAACCCCTTCGGTCCAGCTGTTGTCATACGAGCCGTTTTGGTCTGAGCTGTTGTGGTACGAGCTGTTGTAGTATCATTTGCTTCAACGTTTTCGACTCCATTCAGGCACAATCCGTCACCAACTTCTTTTGGAAACTTCTCACATCTTATCCTCTCGGGCCACGAAAAGCCATACTTACGCATAAGAAACGCGCAGCCTTTTCTTGCCCGTTCACAGACCGACCGGCATGGCGGCACTTCTTCTTTAAAGTTCGCCCGGCACATGGGAGCATACACAGAGCAAAGAAAGAGCCTTAGGTCAGGCGAGCATTTGATCTCTACCAGTGGCCAGAATTGATGAAGCTCAAGTGCTGCTTCTGCTTGTGTGTCGTGGTTGAATATGTTCGGCATCGAAGTTAAGTTGTAGCCAATATTTTGACACATAGGTATTTTGATATTTTCGCATTTCTTTTTGCTAGCTGTTTTCGTTTTGGTCAATTCCGGTCGGGCTGTTAACGTATGATTAACTGCAATGTCGCCGGCTCCACCCAGGCACCACCCGTCACCAACGCCTTTTGGAAAGTTTTTACATCTCATTCGCTGGGGCCATGATAAGCCATATTGCCCCATGAAAGGTGCGCAACCTTTTCTTGCCCGTGTGCAAATTGACCGGCATGGAGGAACGTTTGTGTTAATGTTCGGCTGGCAAATGGGAGCATACATGGAGCAGAGAAAGAACTTTAGGTCTGGCGAACACTTGATCTCGACTAGAGGCCAGAATTGATGAATCTCAAGCGCCGCTTCCTCTTGTGTGTCGTGGTTGAACATGTTTGGCATAGAAGTTAAGTTGTAGCCAATGCTTTGGCACATGGGTATCTTGATCTGTTCGCATTTTTTTTCTTTACTAGAAGCAAAGTAGAACAAACTCAAAAACAGCAAGACTGTAAACACTACGTTGTGTTTCACAGCCATAACGATATCAAGTGAAAGAATGATCCCTCCCTGATTTCATCGGGTATTTTTCAAGTGCCTGGTGCGGATGCCTGCTTTATCATTAGATTTTCCAAATTGACAGACTCGTATATTAGCCTGAAATGCATCTGAAGAGGCCCTTGTGACTTAAGATGCTTTCACGAAACTGGTTCCTGTAAGATGTAGCCTCAGCACAGTGCCCCAGCAGGCATGATCACGTGCCAAAGCGACTGTCGGAAACAACTTGGCAAAACAATTCGTTTCGTAAGCTGGTCGCACGCAATGCGCTTGTTTCTTATTTTGGGGCAAGGCGCTTGATTTAAGAATTTTTTTGAAACAAACGGTGAAATTAAATTTAGAAATGTAGCGAGAAAACGTATTTTGTTCATCTTTTTCCTGGAGGAGCCCGGTTTCGCCAAACTGTAACGTTTTATCAGAAATGGTAACGCTTGCATGAATATACCTTCAATAGAGAAATAATTGTAACCTCTCCCAGACACCGGCGGTTGAGCACACTGCATTTCTTCTCTTTAGATACCTTTAGAGACTTATTTCGAAATACCTAAAAGGCATTATTCCTTATCGATTATTATACTTCCTTTCATTAAATCCCACCCTATTGTCTATCTCCAGCTTGAAATAGAAACTCTTTACAGGCGAAGCCTCCCCTTACAGTTCACTATAGGGAGTTAAGGAAGAACTCTCTGTTTTGTTTTCTAACACTTTTGCCATCGCCCTTGTAGGTTTTGCAGGGGACCGGACTCACTAGCATTGTCAGGTCTATTTTTGCAAATGTTTGCCAATATCCGATCACGTTCTTAGAATCTGTTTGTAGAGTTAACTAGAATAACAAGGTAACTGCCTGGAATGGCTTCTGCTAAAAATAGCCCCGTTACAATTAATTAGCGTAACTTACAAGTTACTTCTTGACTGTTACAGGGAAAAATAATTACTGGTTTCCCGATGCAAAATTTCGTGGTTTTTGCGTGGATTTTATTTTACAGAAAAAACCGTTCATAGTTTGTAAGTCAGATCTTCACCTAAAGATTACGTGCAAACTCAAGTAAAGAAAACCACAAAAACCAAATGTGTCCGACCCTCTTAGAGATATTGCTTCATCCGCTAGCTCCTCTTTTAATTCCAATATCATTGCAGAATTTTCGACATATTTAAATTAGAATCAAGTAACACTATTTGAGAGCGTACTGATTGACAGAGTAACTTTACAGCTAAGCCTCCAGTCGAAACAGAGACCTATAGGAGTTAAAAACGTCTTATTTAGGTGTTTGCGGAGGAAAACATGAGATGAAATAATATATAAGGCGTACGATGTGTTTCTTAATGCACTTCCGGGTGCAATATATTTATATACTAAAACTTTTTTGAAAACAACAATATACATGACATAAAAATAAGATTATTTTTAGGATCACTTAAGCGCAATATATTTACAATAATGCATTGTCGGGTTTTACAGAAGATGTTATCGTACAAGAAATTTATTTATTCAATACCGCTTTTAACACAGAATAGCACATATTCACACGTCGGCACACTCTCTACACCGAGAAGACTTTTCTGTTATGAAAAAGTGATTAATCTCGGTGACATTTGACTATCAGGTGCTGTCACAATCTATGCCGCTCCTATTAATCTTATAGTATACGAAGGCCGATTATTTTTTAACTGACAGTCTGCAGTTGAGCACATAAGACGACCAGACTATTTTTAAACTTCAATACTATCAGTTACGCCAGGTTCTCACTACAGAACGCAGGTATAAGCATGCGCACAAGTATTGGCACCACTTTTACAATACAAATCAATCTTTGCTGACGTCACTGTTTACATTCGTCCGCATTTAAATAGCTTGTAAAGGTTAGTAATTTGTAAAAGTTCATACTCTCTGGGTGTAATATTCAAGGAAAAATTGTCTTTCAAAAACTGCAAAATTCTGGAAGGTACAAGCTAATGAACTCATACATTAATTTTGTAAAATTTTAAGCCCGCGTCGCACAAGAACTAATCAATACATCGGGTTCAATTTGCTTGGGAAAGTTTATTGTGCTATTCCCTTTCAATATTTAGAACTAATATTCTTGTAGTTTGATAAGAAACTGAATCCCTTATGCTAAGCGGGAGGCAAATATATTGCAAACAAAGATTCTTGTTTTGCGATGTGATTGTTGCATTCGTATAAGGGACAAGTTTGAATCATAATATATCGATTTATACCTAGAGAAATGTCATGGCGCCACAGAATGAATAGACAACAACCGATAAGTATAAATCTCATAGCTTGAACATGCACATTGGCCTTATTTTCCGAATATCCACTCGGGAAATTAACAGCTAAAACGATTTGAATAACCGGAGAAACAACGTTTAACTGCATTCGACCAGACACCGAGAAGAGAACTTAAAATACGAAGCGAAGAGGAGTATTTTTGACGAAATTCGAAGTCCTTGAAAACGTGTTCAAACACGTTCTTTTGAGTTTGTTATATCTTCTCAACCGAAACTGAAACTGAGGAGAAAACAAAGGAACAAAACCGAAAATGAAATCCGTGCTAATAAAGATTAGATATCTAAACACCTTCAGTAAACTTGGAGAATTCAGTCGTATAGATCTAAATATATTCTTACGACTATTTCCTTGTTTGCATTAAATGTACTAATAATTTTGATTACCTCGCATCCACGTTGACTTTTGTTATCCTGAAAAGAAGAAAAATTAACCCCGTAAAGGAATCTCGTTGGTATAGAGTGTAAATGTTAACAACGATAATTTATATTGTTATCTTGCACGGTTAGTAAGAGGCTAGCCCTGAAAATCATTATTTTGGACGGTGTAGTTTATCTTTGCTACGGGATTAACATATGCCTCAAATATTTTCACCTTTTTTGTTTGTCCAAAAAACGCAGCTGCACTGGAATAGGTAATTCCCTGTACTGTAGATAGTCCGTGATTGTTAAGTCGAAAATAAGTCATGTTTTTGTGTTTGGTAAATTGGCAGCTATTGTAGAAGCTTGTAGAAACAAATTATCTTTAACGCCGTTGGTCAGTGTAAACCGGAATTCATGTTCTTCTTACAATAGCTTATTCAGCCGAGAGCGACCAATTACTGCAGCGGCAGTGTGCCGAACTGAAACTCGTTCAGTTAGCGAAGCCACATGTTTTATCTCAGAGAAAACCTACAGCTGCAAGAGTACACTTCTATTCTATTTCGCTTCGCTCAGCTGAAGAGAAAACATTTTTATTATACGTAAAGGAGACAAGTAATACAACAAATAGTGAAGGAAGCCGCCAGCAAAAATCGACTTTATTTACAAGAATTCTGAGACATGCTGAATACAGGTTACAAGCCAGAGAATAAAAGAAAAAGATACACTCTATTTTAAACAACGGTATTTACAGTAAGGAAAAAACAGCCTCGAGTAAAGTGGTCGGCGTCAAGTGGTGTGTTATTCACAATTCATGGTATATAAATGTATGATTATTCCAATGGGAAATAATACAAAGCAACCTAATTAAACACCCAAAGGAAATACATTTTACGTTGTAGAATCAGTTTTTATCATATAGACACGAGTGTTTTACTGGAAAATTCACCACTTGTAAAATTCATACGAAACCACATCCGGGACTCGAGTGGCGTATTTTCCATATCCTCACTATTGAAGATATCGAGGATTTCACTGATATCAAGTTTGTCTCTTAAATTGTACTTAAATTCGTTGATGTATCACCGAAACATCTTCGGGTCTTCGTCGAAAGTCCTCGGCAATCTTCGGACATTTTCTGAAAATGTTCGGCAACGTTCGTGTGACCTTCGGACAAGTTTTGGAGAATCTTCGGAAATCTTCAGAAAGTGGTCGGAAATCTTCCGAAAATCCTCAAAAACGCCGTCATCAGTATGTCTATATAATGAAAAGAACATTACACGTTAGCTCGAAGATATGAAGTTTATGTTCTCGTAGCAAGAACAGTATCACACGAGTGAGCGCAGCGAACGAGGGAGACATTGCTCTTACCACTCGAACATAAAATTCAAATCTTCTCGCCACCGTGTAATATCCTCTGTACATTTATCGTTTTACAATTGGAATCATAGAAATGATATTTTTCGCATATCAACTTGAACCAACCAAAACGATTTTTAAAACCGAAGAGACAACTTATCGTGTATTGAATGTGTGGGTTATGATTATGTCCTGACCAAATCAGGTCTTTAAATAAGCTAGACATTTTCACTGCTATTATTGCTTATTTCCATTGATGTTATGCAAAAATACAACGTAAATGTAGCGACTAGAACTTTCTTTGCTTTTGGGTGTCACGTGTTTCCGTGACCCCTGGGAATTATGCAACCCACTCTGTAATACTTAAGCGTTCTTCATTATAGGTAGTTTTGTGTTTACATTTTTGGCCAGTGCTTGTTAGCGCTGAAAGTTCGATCTGCTGGTTTCTACCGCGTTTTTTCCTTTGCTGCTTCACTGTTGTGTGAGCCCTGAAGTACAAATTCTAGAATTCGAGTCGCCACAGTTTTGTAAGTTTATCTTGCTCCGTCGCCAGTTTTTTGTGTCGTTATATTTTGTACTTAAATATTTTGTCTTGTTTATTTTTCAGTTGAATCACACACCCACGATCACTTTTGTTTCTCTCCTGTCTACGCCCAGTATGATTAAACTTGTGCATTCAAACTGTGACGTCTGTAGCGGTTACTAGACCGACAGCGAATGTGAGGCAATTTCAGGCAATTTTGTATAGCTTCTACCCCAAATAGTAAGGGACAGAAAAAAGTATTATTTCAAGAATCGTAGACTAATGTAGCTTTCAAGCCGCAAGACAAGACCCAAAAACATCTTGACAAAAGATCTGGAGACTTTCACTTTCTTGGCTAAAATTGATTTAAAGTTATTCTTTCTTACGGCTAACGGTTTTAAAACTTTTTAATTTTCACGCCTAACGGCTAAATGTTTGGCCCGTTTAACGTCTAACGGTTAATCCCATTGAGACCCTAATACAGGGTTTCCCAAACCCAGTTCTCAAAGTCCTTCGAAGACGCGAAGGTCGCGCTCGCGGTCTACTGCCTCGCTCTCCTCGCGCCCAAGTTTTGAGCTTCGGGGACATTGTTTTCAGTCCGACCTCGGCTTTTGCAGCTCGACTTGAGGATCTGGGCGGCCATATTTTAAGCAAAGATGTACAAAAGGGGTCGCGATTCATAACATTTATTCACTCATTTATTTGGATTACACCTTTAATTTTGATGAAGGAAAAAAAGGAAAAAGCATATATAATTTTATTGTTCATACCCTACAGTCGTCATAAAATCATTTAGCTATACTTAAGATTTATTGCACAAGTGCAGGATACAGAGCGACTTTGGACTCGGCTTCACAGAGCCAGTTCTCTATTTTGATATTCTGCTTGTGGCTGCGTTTCCACTTCTGTTGCGTGCTCATTGTTCAGCGTTTTGTTTTCTTGTTGTTCATCTTCTTGGCTAGCCCTCGCTTTTCGTTGTTCAGCAATAACTATGACTCTATTTTGTCGCGATCCAAACATCCCACTTTCAAGTTCCTCTGCCCGTGCTGCGTTTTTTCGTAATAACAACTGAATTAAAGCTACGCGAAAATATCTTATCCTAACAACGTAAATCAGGGGATTGAACAACGAATTTAGAAACGGCAGTAACGTTACAACAGATATGACCATCCCTCTTACATCGTTGGGGATTCTGTCCGTAAAAGAATCAATTATATTTAAACAAATATTTGTTGGAATAAAGCACAGAAAAATTGTGAGTATTATGACAAGTGTCGTGTAGAAAGATTTCTTATTCTTGAGCATCTTCTCCTTGGCTTCTAAAGACACTTGGTTAGATACAATTTGTTTTTCGTTGCGACGGACCTCCTTGCATATAACAACATTACAGTAAACTATTGCGGGGACTAAGATATACAATATCATAGAAACCTCTAATTTCAGCTCAAATGTTTCGTTTGTATCCCCGGTGAGATGAAAGGGAAGAACTATCCCGGCGACCCACGCCACGCCAGAGGCCACCATGAGACGAACTTCAGTAACTTGATTTTCATATGCGAAGGGGTGTTTTATCGCTATGTAACGCTCCGCAGTCATTAGGAATAAATGGAACAGCGATGCAGACAAACATGTCATACTTACAGCCATTGACACTTCGGTCAGGGTGCAAAATTGGCTGTTGTGAGTCTCACCTCTGATCACTAAACTGTAGCTGGCGATTTGTAGCGGTTGTGTCACAAGTCCCACCATGAGATCAGTTGTGGCCAAGCAGGCCAGAATCATGTTCGACTCGGTGCGAAGCTGTCGTTTTGTTTTCACTGCCACAATAACAAGCGCGTTCAACAGAATGATAAGGGGACATATTATTGCATTCACAGTAGTCCTGAAGATGAACACAGCGACAACACTCGATGAAGCATCTGATGGATCAAAAGAAGGAAGAAGTGCAATGCCACAAGGAAGCAACGTTATGGAGGTGGTATGGTTCATCGTTGCTTCGAGATTGACAAACGCTTCTGATATTTTTCGTTTCTTGTTGGTCCATAAAACGAAGCTGCTATGGATTAGCTAATTTCCTGTACTTTAAATAGTTTTGTTGGTAAATTATTAGCTATTGTACATACAGTTTTTTTTAGTACTTCGAGTGTTTGTGTAACCGGAATTTATGAGAATGGCTGAAAGCGAACTAATTACTGCGTAAACTGTGCATATCGTCAATACATTTTATTTCACTGAAAACTTTCAGCCTGTGGAAGCTACAAGAGAAAATCTATCAACATACTTTTTGTTGTTTAATGTTTTTATTTTTTAGTCGTTTTTCCAAGCATTGGAATTTTGATTATGTCGGACATTTTCCATCTTAGCAGCTGAAGCGTTAACTTTGGCTTCATCAGAACTTTAACAGCAGTTTCTATTTAACAGTTCACATGAGCTATTTTTTGCTCAAGGATAGCAATTGATTTTACAAACACAAATTGCGACAATGTACTAATGGGCTGCAAACACAGGAGTCGAAACTGAAGAATGTGAACTTTTCTCCTTCATGATATAACTGAGATAATTATTTTATCGTGATGGGCTAAGAGCTGGCAAATTTATCGTTCATATAATAATTTATTTATTTATTTACTCGAATTCAATTACACAGATGATCAAAATAAAATAAAATAAAGAATTAAATATATTTACAAGTATATAAACGAGATATCTGAGTTATTAAATAGGCCAGTTTATACCGAATTAGTAATCGGAGGGACACTATGCCGGACCAATATGAAAACAGGTTTCACTCTCAAAACGCATCAAATGTTTTCTGTCCACTCTACGCAGGTGGAATTTGAGAACGCAACAATCACCGGTCATTTTGGATTTGTGTTTGAGGGCAACTCGGTCAAGGAAATCACGTGATTATTGTGAGGCCGTCGTTCTCGAAAAGCTGCGTTTTTAAGATGTTTTGAATTCCGTCCACACTAAAACGAAAAGCCGGCGTAACCGTAGAAATAAAGCTGCGTTTTCAAATTTCTCCGTAGTGTGGACGCTGCGTTTGTGGTTGGGAAGTTGCATCACTGCATCGAGAAAAAGTTCTTAGTTCGGTTATACCGGTTCGCGTTTTAGAGATGGAAAACAAAGAACAGTTATTTAGTTATTTAGGGCACGCATGACAGGTAATACCTGATTGGTAAATACGAGATTCAATATTCCATGTTTCCTCTCGCGTTCGGTCCATGTCAAATATATTCTCGTGCGACCCTCTCTCTCAGTCAACAAGTGCATGTCTAGCTTAACAAGACAGCATAGGCTTGAACGTACACCAAAGTCAGTTGTTTTTTAACTTTTTATTTGCAGTCTCGGACAGCTTCTTGTCCACAAGAAATATAACAAACTGCTTAACCCATTGACTCTCGGAGCTTTTTGCCAAAAAAACCATTTTGGACATTTTGGAGATTTGCATGCTGGATATGGGCCAAATTAGCTCCAATCTACTCAAAAAGGCATTTGCTACCTGACAACATGCTTTTCTTTCCACTAGCATCGCGTTTCACGACATTTTTGCTCGGGCATGCTCAGAAATCAAAATTTTGAGAAATCAAAATTTTTGGACGAGAAAGTGGCCTACGTCTTTAAGCTTTCTGATTTTTTCAATTTTGTTTTTTCGCCTTTGCTATTTCTCCTTTTCTTTTCTTTTCGCTGCAGTGATTGACCTTCTACTGGGCTTGTTTCCAGTTCAAAAATTTCTGAGAAAGCATCATCGACACGGGCAATTTTTTAGCACGGAGTAGCCACGTGTAGTCGCAGGAAATTTTGCTCTGAGTTTTTCACTCAACTTTTTGAGCATTTTCGTGCATATTTCAGGCTCCATTGAGCCCATCACTCTGATCTGGGTATTACTGGAAAGATCTTTTCCTCCTACAGAAGTTGAGCATAGATGATGCCAATTTTGGTCAAAGGTGATGACGTCAGAAGTGAAACAAAGGCCAAGGCTCGTCACGGCTGGTTACGGGCGGCACGGGAGTCAATGGGTTAATACAAAAAACAACTTTGTTATTTAAGTTAAAAACAGTTTTTTCCCCATCAGGGGACTGCTTGGTCATAACTTTGCCTTTCACAATACACGTACTATTTTGTGGTTTTCGAAATTTCCTAATGAGATAGTCGTGGTGAAGAATAATACACTTGACCGTGTCGCGTTCCTCGCCTCGAGATAAAATTTGTATCCACTTGTAACTTTTCTCCTTTCCTTCAGAACTCTAGAGAGAAAACAGAAAAGAAACAAATTGAAAAATGGTCCAATAAAAGAATACCAAAATTTAATAGTGGCTAAAGCTGTATCGAAAAAGGTGGGTTAGTAAAGACCAAGTCTGCATACGAGCCAAGTGGCTCATCAGGTCGGAGCTTATCCCGGTTTCTGTAGCGAGAAGCGACTAGGAGTATTTCTACTCCCCCCTGGATGGGATGCTAAACCATTGCAGGGTTACCCCCAGCAATAAATTCGCCGGTACCCATTTATACACTTGGGTGGAGTGAGGTACTGTGAGAGTGTCTTACCCAAAAACAATATCCCCAGCCAGGGCTCGAATCTAGACCGCTTGATCCGGAGACGTGCACACGAACTATGGGGCCCCCGCATACTCAACAATGCTGAAAGGTATTATGGGTAGTGATAATCTATCTTTGCTGGATCGAGGTTCATGATGTTTCAGCAAGAAGGAAGTACATGTAGAAAGCATGAATGCTCGTGCCCTGGCTGTCTTCATCTATAATGCTGAAACACCGGGGGGAGGGAGCATTCTATTCACTGAACATCTTGCGTTTCGAACGTTCTTGCGGATAAACCGCAAAAACAGGACATTTTTACTTCTTGCGGCCGCTTGCGTGTTCTTGTGGCGCAAGAACTTCTTGCGCCACTTCTTGTGCGTGCACTATTTTTGGGTTGTACTGTACGGAGAGACTCGTGTTGTATTTACTACAAGAAAGTTTACACTGTGTAGGCAACACCAATCCTGCATACTACTAAGATCAGCTATGAGGATGGCATTCTGTATAGAGAAGAAAGATGCGAAAAAATTTAAGCTCAGCTAATCATTCGTGACAATACCGAAAAGTTGTGAAATTAAAGCCTGAAAAAAAAAATTCAGACTTGAACGGGATTCAAACCCATGACCTCTGCGATACCGGTTCAAGCCTCAATTTTTTTCAGGCATTAATTTCACAACTGCTTTTAAAAGTTGTGTGTAAAACTACGATGATCAATCGTGTCTTCATATTTTTTTTTGCAGTTCAAATATATGATCTTTCATGTATTCACATGTGGAGGGGAAGTGGCCTCATGGTTAGTGTGCTCGTCTCCGGATAGAGCGGTCTGGGTTTGAGCCCTGGCCGGGGACATTGTGTTGTGTTCTTGGGCAAGACACTTTACTCTCACAGTGCCTCTCTCCACCCAGGTGTATAAATGGGTACCGGCGAATTTAATGCTGGGGGTAACCCTGCGATGGACTAGCATCCCACCCAGGGGGGAGTAGAAATACTCCTAGTCACTTCATGCTAAGGAAACCGGGATAAGCTCCAGCCTGGTGGGCCACTTGGCTCGTATGCAGACTTAACCTTTACCTTTACCATGTATTCACAAACAGCTAAATGCATTATGGGTAATGTACACGTAGTGTTAGTTTACCACTGGTTAATCTATGTTTACGTTGTTTCAACACCATGGAAGAAAGAGTCTTTTTCCTTCACACTGAAACACTACCGAGAACTTTGATCAAGCAGCAGAATTAACAAACACTACCCATAATGGCTGTGCACTGAAGTCAGGACAACTTACAACCTGGCCACTGATGTTTTTTATCACAAAGTGGTACGTAGATGACTCCCATCAGGTTCTTCTTCACAATCTGGCCATCCTCTAGCTTATCATGTTGTTCAAGGACCTGGTTCCTGCCCTCTGCACCAACAGGACAAATGAGACGGCCACCCGGTTTCAGCTGCTCTAGAAGCTAAAATAGGAAAAGAAAACAAATCAATAAAGGATTGTTATTGCTCCGTAATATTTACTGAGATGTCCTAGGAGAAGAAAACATCATTTGTGAGAGGATTTTAATGCTACATTATCATGGGGATTTTGCTGAATTTTTGCTCAAGAGTACTGTCGCAAGAACACAAAATGTGCCTACATGTACATGTGGAATGCAAAAATGACAAGATTGAAGAATATATTGGCAAATACTGTTGAAAAGATCGCTTGGTTGTCCATACGTGTAGATATCATCTCTGTTGTTTGATTTGGACTTTTCAAAG
>NW_028301555.1:1825000-1925000 GCF_042242905.1 Orbicella faveolata
TAGTCTTATACGACTCCACTGCAACGTAGAGTCATCTAAACCCGGGCACCAATACGAATATCGCTAAAACGATGTCGCAACTGCAAAGATAGACAATAATGCGCTCCCTGCAAATAAATAATTATTTTACCACTTTGGAGGCAATAACAAGTACAGTACTTCGACAATTACAAGATAATATTTGATGGTCATCTGTTAGAAACTGTCAGTTTTCCGAAATTCATTTTTTATTTATAAGCCAGTCGTATATAATTTAAAATCAATATCGTTTTAAAATAATGAACAAAGAATTAAGTTGGCACCATAATAAAAATACGATTGTGAACGGACAAAAACGTTCGCATGATTGTCTGACATCAGCTTTGCGTTTGAAAGTATCAATTACCTTGTGCATAAAAGTGATCAATGTTGCTAACGTTTCGGATTTGAAAACACACTAAGTTAAAGCAATCGATGACGAAGGAATGAAATTACCACACAACGACCGATAACTTTGTCTCGAAATTAGGAAAGCACTTGTGCTAGCAGCAGTGCTTCCATAAAACAAGATTGTAATATACGTACTTCACAGGAAGCGCAGATGTTTGAAGAAATCGTGCTTCAAAGCCCAGCTTCTATCATTTGATCAGATCGCAATTTTGTTACAACACGTCTACCTCTCTTAAGAGTTCGTCCCATGAAATGGCTTCGCCGCAAGCAAACGTTTTAAACGTCCATTGAAAGTTCATCAGCATAAACACAATAACAAGGAAATATTATCTTGAACTATCAATATTCATAAGAGAAAGAATAGTTTGACGAAGCGATCGGTATCTTAGTAACAGTAATGGGAATGAAATATTGTGAAAAGAGCACAAAAATGAAGTTTGCACGGCAAATAAACACGTATTGCAGAAAAGAGTGTGACTGTGAAATAATAATACCTATAACTTTTCCCATTCCAAGTGGGAAATAAATTAATTAAAAGGCGTCCGTAACAATACCATACCTGTATCAAGAAACAAACATTTCAGATGTAACATCACAATTCCCCGCGCTATTCCCTCTCGCCAGCCTCCTAACTGCCATCCTACACGGTCAAGGCAGCACGAAAGAGGCCTATGCGGAGGAGAGAGATGCAGACCAGTTGCTTGGTTACAAGCGTGGCCGAGGAGTTAAACGCGGATCTACAGTGAAACACTGCCTTCGGCTCAAGGTAGGAGTCAGAACGGAATTTAAATCCCCGACATTCGAGTTTCAAGTCCAGGGTCCTATAATGATCCGGCCACGCCAGCTTCTGATCGCAAACCATAAGAGAAGTCCCGTTTTTGTTTTGAAGTACTCCGAGAAAGTTCCAATTCTTGTTCTCCGATCAAAACTACCACTAGTTAACACGAGTAATCACGAGTATCCACGAGTAATCAAGAATATCCACGAGCGATCACGAGTATCCACGAGTAATCACGAATATCCAAGAGCGATCACGAGTATCCACGAGTAATCACGAATATCCACGAGCGATCACGAGTATCCACGAGTAATCACGAATATCCACGGGCGATCACGAGTATCCACGAGCAATCACGAATATCCACGAGCGATCACGAGTAATCACGAGCATCCACGAGCGATCACGCCAGCGTGACGTAAATGAGAATGCTAGTCCTCAACTGGTACCTGCTCCCCTGGCTGGGATCACAAATCAAGTATTTAACGACACTATCGTAAATGTCCGCTTACCTCGGATTCTTCCAAATCACTTGACGAGGATTCTACGTCCATGGGCGTCGGTCCAGTTGAGCTGAGTTTGCGTGACGTCGAAAGCGTCCCAGTCACGCTTGCTCTCTTTTTACGGCCTGGCTCACCGGGGACCGACAACTTTTTGCTTTCTACTGCAAGCGAATGTCTTTTGTTCTTCAACCCGTCAGAATGATCCGAAGACGCCGACAATTTACCATGGGTGAGGCTTACCCTCGGCTTTTTCGGCGCGGCAGAAGTAGGCGAGGGGCTTACCGATCGAGTGTCACGCCGTTTGTGCGGCGCTAGATTGGTATCTTTCTCTGGGGACGTGTCCATTGGCTCGTCTGAGGTTGAGGATTTTGGACTGGGGGTTCCACTCTTTAAACTGTCTTGTGAAACTCCGGTTAAGTTCGAAGTACTCACTTTAACTTGAGCTTTGCCTTTTCCAGTGGGAGAGGTCGTTCTCTCTGTCTTCAATGGCGATGAACTTCTTCGTGACTGTTCTGTTTGCTTCTTGGGAGGGGTGGGTGAGGAACGCACCACTTTACCCTCTCCTCCCTTCGACGGAAAACCCGCAGCTGAAGTTGAATCTTTTGCTTTTGTGCTCACCGGAGAAGGGCTTCTCTTCAATTGTTTTGTGTGCTCTTCGGGAGAACTGGGTTCGGGGCTTAAAGTTCTACTCCCGGCTCCTTTAGCCGAGGGGCTCGGAGAGCTAGATTTCTTTGGTGCGGTTTTGGTCGGTGAGACGGGTCTTTTTGGCGACTTCGTTTTCTCTGACTCGAGAGTGTCGCAGAGTGTAGCCAAATACGTTATAATCGATTTCTCGTCAGGCTTCTCCACATTAACATCTGTAACAAAAAAAAAAAAACAGACCGTCTTAAAATTTTTCCACTGCATGTTCTTGCATTCTGAACCACAGCCGCCATCATAAAACTGCACGTGTAAACCATTATAACTAAGCCAATCGCATGGTGGCAAGAAGTGTCACGAACGTGAAACCGTTTCAAAGCGCGGGAAAAAGTCACATGACGTACGTGGTTCAAGGAATGCGTTCCGAATAAAAGAGAAGACAAACGTTTCGTTTTGTTAGGCTACTTGCAATATGATCGCTGGAAAAGACAGGTGATTCCAAAACTGGAGCAGATCAAAAACGGAACAATTTTATTACATCCGCATCCAGCAGCCTTTTCCTGAAGCTGCACAGTTCAGGCATATAAAAACGTGTGTTGAAAATTGGTTTTTGCATCTTCCTATCATTGTATCAACTCCGAAAACATACACAAAACCGGAACAAAGTCCTTTAACGCTATCAGGTGACATTTATGACGCTGTTATTATGTTAGCTTTTAACGCAACATAGAAAGGGCATTGGATTTATTCCTTCATAAAGAAAAATTCCAGCAATTTAGGGAGAAGTTAACATAAAACATAGAAACAGATTTTATGTTTTGTCCTTTGCTTCTATTATTTCCCACTGTTCTTTTCTTTTTCCCGCAGAAAAATAAGTTACATTTGATGCTGCGGTTTTCCGAGGGTCGGTACTTCCGGGTATTAGTCAAAAACCTGTCAGAATGTTGTCGCTAATTTTGAAAACTTTACCGTACAGTCGGAAAGACATTTGGCAAGGGTTCGCTAGGACTGCCTCTCTATTCGCACCATTTCTCTCCGTTCCACTGTAAAGGGAACAATTGCTCAAGTGAAGACAGTGAATGCAGCGATTGCTCGACAAACCTGCACAACAACCTGCAGACATTTTCCATTTGTAAAATGGAATTCGCTAGTTAGAGCGGTTTTCAATCGAGTGTCGAAGGTAATCAAGCAATTACTTTGGTTTTGGTTTTACTACGGTTTGAGATTGGCTGAGTTGTCTAATTGGTTTTTGTTTACGTAACTCAGTTGAAAACTGCTCTATAATTCAGGCAAATGTTCTTCACCTTCAGGCTCCAAAAGCTTGGGTACACTGAGATGTTTCTCGGCTAAGTCAAACGCTTCCTGTAGATTGGAAACATCATCACGGCTCTGAACGGCGCCGAGATCCACTAAATCGGGCCTAGAAAATTACAAACAACACAAATACTCATAAAGTTAATGCAGTGTAATCAAAAGGAAGTGCGATGCTTTAATACTCAGTGCGTCGCCTGTGAGTAAACTCTCTTGGAAGTCCTTAGAGTAAGGTTTGCAAGAGAACTTGCTCGCAGTTTACTTTGTGCGTTCAGGACTCCGGATCGAGCCGTCCAGGTTCGACCCCTGACCGGGGTCGTTGCGTTGTGTTCTTGGACAAGACACTCTACTCCTGCAGTCTTTACCCGCAAGTATGGCCAGAGACCTGTATTAATGGGAGCCCAGAGAGAATGATCTTTTCACAGACTAGCATCCACAAGGGAGGAGCAACAATACTTCTAACCGTTTTATATCTGCATGAACCAACGTCAGTCGTCAGCTCTAACAAGTCATCTTGCTCCTACGATCTTAAGGATTAGAACGAAACTTACTTTCTTTGGCGCATCCGTCGACATAACGAACAGACTTTACCTAACCACGACATTTTTACCTTCACTGATTGAACTACTAATCACGAATAACGAATAACGGATCACGAATATAACGAGCCAAGATATAACGAATCTCCATCCTCCACCCAAATAAGCCTTGTGTACGCAAACTTAATGACTAAGACAGCTCAGAAAAGCAATAATCAACATCAACCAATCAGAATCGCCGCCCAGCAAAACAAGACCTCGCTTTGAGTGAGCTCTTTTAATTAGAGTTCCAAACAAAACTCCTGTGTTTAAAAAAATCGCTAAATTTAAATAACAAACAAAATTTGACGTATATGTTTGCAAAGAGGAAGTCTCGCCATTTAAACTATTAAAACAGACATAGTTTCTACAGCTCTTTTTTAATCATTTACATCTTGTAACAATTCTCTTATTCAGTAAGCTTGCTCGGGATTGTACCGGAAGAACATCGACCATCGAATTTTTTGCGTTTTCCGAGCGTACAGACCTCCCTATTCATGATCCGTATCAAGGACCGATATTCTCCCAGAATGGCACCTGATAAGATATATCATGACACGTTTCAAAAACACATTTGTAAATAAGCACTTAAGCAAAACAAAACCACCTGCGAACTTATTCAGTTACGGGCGCATATGTATATAAAGCACGAAAGTATTAAATGGGCATCAAAAATAACGACATTGCTTTGCTATAAAATTTTCAACGCGTTTCTTCGACACATACGTAAATTAACTTTCACTGCTTGAGAGACTGCAAAAATCTCACTAAAATAGTGATTGTTTCTTCAAGTGTTGGCATCATAAGTCTTTATAAAATAGCCCAAAGAAAAAATGCGCGCTGATTGGTTTAAAGTCGTGTTTCTATAACTCGACTGAAACAAGGAACTAGCACGAGCTGTTCACGTAATGATGTTGACGCGAGCAAAGACAATTTACATTTTGATGATCAAAGTAAAAAAAAATGGTTCCTTTTTTGTCGCGGAATTTTCTGAAAATAGAAAACATGTTCTCCGTGTTTCTATCGAGTTAAACAATTAGATTATGAGCTCGAAATTTTTATCACGCATAGAAATCGTGAGCGAATAATCTAATTGTTTTCGTATAAATCTACTAGTCGTTCAAAACTTTATCTAAATCCTCTTCACAGACAGTTCGAAAACGCAAAGAGGCGACCGACAGTTCGTTAACAAGCGCACAGTGTTGGGCTACTTACTATCTACAACAGAATAGATAGTGAGTAGCGTAGCCAATCAGAGAACGGCATTCGTGATAGAACGCGAGAAGATATTTTACTAAAACTTGATAGAAATACGGTACGTGTTTTCTATTTCTTAAAGAAAAGGGTTGGTGAGTGGTTGATTTGACCAGTAGAGAGCTCTTGACCTATACACATTAGTCACAAATGTCTTTTTTTCATTATTAAGCCATGGTTTTCTCACGTACGAAATTACTTTCAAAGTAAAGGATGGTTATGACTAAGAAAGATGACGATGGATTACAAAACACGACTCTGATAATTTTTTTTCAGATGTGTCAATTGAGACATAGCCCCCCTAAAGATAAGAAAGTGCTATATTCAAGGCTTGTACCCTTTTTTGCACTAAAAAGTCAAGGACTTTTCAAGGACTTTTCAGGACACAATTTCAATTTTTCACCGACCCAATCCAATAAAAAATACTACAAGAATCTGACACTAGATGTTTAAAGGACACCTGACAGCTTTGTTCAAGTCTAAGTCGTTTTTGGTTCTTCCACTAAGAGAGCAGGTTTTTTCGTCAAGCTCTGGCCGCTTGTTCTTTTTCATTCAAATTTCAAGGTTTTTCAGGGACCCTCTGTATGGCCTTTCAAGACCTTGATTGTTGATTTTCAAATTCGAGGACTTTTGAGGACTTTCAAGGTGCGTGCAAACCCTGAAAATTTTCAAGCTGGAATAGTTAACACTGGTGGGAGTGGTCAAAAGATCTCGGAATCAACCTGAGTCTTCAGTCTTCTTATCTAATGACACATCGTGATTGGGAAGATGTCAAGTCCACTCTAACGTACTTAGACCATATCAACTTTGTTAAACCTTACCTAAATGCATGGATTATATGTAAGAATGCCTGACCATTTTTCCAACTAGAGCCGAAGTTTTTCACAGCTTCACTTGATCTATATCAACAAGAAATCAGAGACAAAATAACCATTAAAGGAACCACATTTAGGTCTGGGGGACTAGGTTCTGGCAATACTAAATAAAGTATGATAAGCCCAAGAGAAAGTAGACTGTTCACAGCCCTCTGTTTTCTCGTATTTTTATTTGATGGTACTCGCGGATAGAATCGCGAGAGAACTAGACGCCAGCACAAAACGGAAGACTTGACTGGGTAGGGGGTAGGGGGTGGGGACCCCCCACCCCCGCATGCTTCGCGTTCTCTTCGCTCGCTTTTTCTTTCGCGTGCGTAAATAGAGAGGCTGTGAACAGTCTAAAGAGAAGGGGGGTACTCCCTTGCATAGCCTATACAGGGATGCTGGGCCATCATTAACGGTCATACCCCAAAACACCTGTTAAGGCTGAAAATGCTTGATTTGATCTTGATCTACAGGTGAATTCGCCTGTTGTTCATAAAATAAACCCACAAAGTAACAAGTTTGCTACAGGTGTGGAGAACAAGGCTACAGGTGACTCGAAACTTAGTGACAGCCCTGGGGATGCACTGCTAGACAGGGTATAATTTTTGGAATTGCCGTCTTGAGTAGGGTATATAATTTGAAACTGTTCTAAACAGGTTAGACTGAACTTGTCTTAAATAGGGTATGGTTGAATGATTACTGTCTTTAAATATGCTTTATACAGTAATCAGGATTCCAAACTCTTTTGCCGATATTCACAGAGAAGGTCACCGGTCAACACAAGATAACTTTCAGGACAAGGAAATAACATTGTATGGTTCTCGACGTCTTTCAATTCCACCAATTTAACAGCTGCATCACTAAATAGACGTTGGGTGCCTGAGGCATTTAGGAGCTTCCACTATTGGCAGCCAGCTCCAAGATGGCAACCGTTAACTCTGTTAAATTGCGATTAACTGA
This sequence comes from Orbicella faveolata, assembly GCF_042242905.1. NCBI lineage: Eukaryota > Metazoa > Cnidaria > Anthozoa > Scleractinia > Merulinidae > Orbicella > Orbicella faveolata. The sequence goes on from NW_028301555.1 coordinate 1,832,313, forward strand.
ATTAAAAGTGCTTTGTCTTAAGCCGGGTTCTAAAACAGAGGGTGCTGTCCTACATAGGAAACATACTTAACTAAAGGTTTTTCTTGCATAAATGGGGTCAGGTTTTCCAACCCACACTCCCAACCTACTACCCCAGCCCCTTCCTCTCATGGCCAGGGGAACTATTACCCAAATATTCAGTTGGTCAGGTAACCTCCTCCTCAGGCACTGGTCAGGGTGCAGTTAGATTTCGCAGTGATTTTGTTAACACGGTAACAACAAGTCCTTTAAATCTCTTATAATATAATAGTATATAAGTATGCAGTTTTACCCTGTGGCTTTCTGGGCTGCTTTCTGAGACCACTCTAGAAGGTATTTCTTTGTCCTGGATTTTTTCTTGTTTGCATAGAAACCCTCCACCTTAGTAAGGATAACAACAGGAAATACATTAGAAAACTATATATAAAGAAAGAATAGGTCCATCCAAGACAGTGAAAGTCGTCATGGATAAATGTTTCAAATTATCAGTAAAATGAAGGAATCAATAAAATAAAACCAATATATATCTAGGTGAAGTGAAGTGAACTTGGAGAAAATTTTTACCCGCACTGAAAAGTTTAGAAAAAATTGTCAGTCACCTAAAAATCAGTGATATGAAGTATATAGCCTAGAAAAATGTTATGAATAAGCTACTAGGTGTAGAAGTAACTTTCAGATGTCAAAATCCAGAAATTTTAGTTTAATAAAGATCAAGTGCCTTATCGGTTCTGCCCAACATTGTTGTATACTGGACCCTGGGTTGAGAGATCAGAGTTTGAGCCCAGGACCTGGGTCATTGTGTTGTGTTCTTGGGCAAGAAGCTGTACTGTCTCAATCTCTTTCTCACTCAAGTGCAAAGAGGAGAACTACCAAATTACTTGCTGTGGAAAACCCCACAATGGACTACATGTAGCCTCAAGCAGCACTTGATGCTATTTTTTATGTGGAAATAAATTTACATTTAATTAAATTTACCTGATAGTGATGAATAATGGCCCAAATCAATCCAAGAACCAGCATTTGATTTCCATCTACCACAGACTCCCTGTGAATATTCAGAAGCTTGACCTGGTGTGTAAATTCAAAACTCACTCAAGTTAAAATCAGTGCAACTATTAGCATATGACAGGGCCTATTGCATTAAGCCCATTAGGTGCTGTGACTAGAAAACTATACTTAGAGGGAAAAAAAAAAACCTCTAGCAAATTAAAGAGTCTCCTTTATCACTTACATTTTTTGTAGTTAAAAATTTCAAGGCAGATCCAACATTTGCAAGATGATGAGGTCTCTTGCTTCCTTTTTCTTTTGGCTGAAAAATGATAGATATTATACATACAGTAAATCACATTATTAGAAACACCAAGTGTAAGGAAGTACGCACTAAAAGCAGTTAATACATGTATGTACTTCAGTCTACAGTTTAACAGAAGCAATGAAATACCAAGCAATGTAGGATCATGTAGATGTGAGGATGGCACATGCAAAGAAAATTCTCATTTTGATAAATAAAATTTAAACGAATGGTTTCCTGTCCTTTTTCTTAAACCCAGTACCAGCTGATAGCTTAAGTACGAAGAGAATGAATGATAATCCAAGAGCGATCATTGTGTCGAAATTCAGACAACAATTGGCAAAACTAGAAGTTACATTTCTGTAAGAACTATGCCGTCATCAGGCTAGATTATGCATATATACAAGGTAGCTCCTAATTACGGTGTTAATAACAATGAAGAGACAAAACAAAAAGTGATACTCGTGAGAAAAGGCACATTAAAAGTTCTCTGATGGATTTGAGTCCTTCGTTGAGGGAAGATGTCAGGTGTTTGATGTCAAAATAATATCACAGTGTTCTTATTAAATATGCAGATACACTTGTAAAAGTTTGGGAACTCAACAAAGCTGTGGAAACACTCGTCTGTCACCTCGTGTTCCTTCAGCATAAATTCTCATTCACCCAAGTTTCTGCAACTTCATAGACATGAAAGATGGAAAATATTTTCTTTTTCTTCTTAGTACTATATATTCTACTTACTCGCCAAAGTTCAAATCGTACATTTAATATTACTGGCAGAAATTCTCAATAAAAGCATCTGGGCTTTTCAAAGCTATATTTTGATTTTTTAAAAGTCTAGGTAGAATATTTTATTGGAAGCTAAGGAGTTGGAAACAGGATTTTGAAAACTTCAACTGTAACGTGATATATATCATTACACGAAGTATATCTTACCAAGCGTTCTCCTGACAATACTTCTAGTAGTGCCAGTAACTTTGTGCCATCTTGAAGACCCTCAATCAAGTCATCAACATGCATTGGAGGCTTGTGCTGTTAAGGGTGTGGAGAACCAGCAGTGAATATTACAATACCAAATGCTGATAACATGAACTCTCAAAGTAATAAAATTTCACAAGGGCCTGGCTAATAGATGTAACTTAATCCACATGTGGTCAATAACAACAGATGAGTTTATCAGATTGATGAGTGATCATTAATGAGACACGCTTGATACGTAGCTGATGAGTAGGTAAAAGAAATCAGCTGACTGACTTAGAGAAACATGAATTTAACACCTTTCAGGCAGTTTCTTTTTAACTTAAAGCTAAAATTCAATTTCACTACTTCATTGTGGATATTAGCTTACTTAACTTCAAATTACCTTTTGAAAAAATATAATTAGGTCTATATACTCTGTATAAAAAATCCTAGATACAACAATGGTGTCATATCTGTCACCACTACTTGACTACAAATCGACTGTTCAACTAAACTGTTGATCAACCGCCTGACTAACATATTTGAATGATCAATTAGTAAACTAACTGATCAACACACTGATCATCTGATTGATCAATAAATTGACTATCTGTCTTTCTTACTAACCCCTTCTCCTACTTTCTGTCTTACTGTCTTCAATACACAGTTGCTAAATATATTTGATATATGGCTAACTCAGTAAGTACGCAAAATGAATCAAATCCTGCGCTATGATTAGCTACCCAGCAGGCAAGATGGCGCTATCTTACCAGCCCAGGATTATCTGCTGTGTCCCACAAGAAAATAGTGTTCTTTTTCCATGTAATAAATGCTTTATTGACCATTAGCTTGTTCTGTCACAGTAGCTGGATATTGGCCTTGTTCTATTTTTGGCATGTTTATAGAACTCAACTCTTTCATGGTCCATAAACACACACAAAAAAGAACTTGGCCAATATCCAGCCATCTTGACCAAACGCTTGGTCAATAACCCATATATATATATTGTTTGAAACACTTAGCAAATTGCAATGGTTAAAATATTTATTTAATGGAATTTTAAAAATCAGACTTACTTTTTGAAGAAAATGATTCACCCATCTTCCAAATGTCCTCTTTTGAACCAGAACTTGTTCCTCTGTTCAAAAATAAAGAATTTTTAAACAGAGCTTAGCAGACAAAACTGAAACAGCGGGATGCCATGCATAAAGTTAAGATGTCAACCATATTGGAATCCATAGTAACAATAAACTACATCGTACAAGTGATGTTTCTGATTGTATTGTACAGCTTGTGGGTGTTTACAACCCCTGTTTTCAAAAGCAAACAAGTTAATAACAAACAAAAGCAGTAACGTCTTCTTTTTAACGGTCGCGAAGCGTGTAGTTCTGCCGACACATTCATGTGAAACCAAAATAAAAGTCAGGGTATGCCATTCACGTGCGAATCGAACAAGTGCTATAACCCGGACGATGCGTTAGAAAAATGAGATTTTGTTCACGAAAATATTTCTGATGTGCGATTTGTTGCAAATATTTTAATTTCTTTGAAATCGCTGCAGCTAAGGACACTTATTTCCCTGATGTATTCGACCCGACAGCAAGCGAAATCATTCGAGCTTATTGTTCATGCTAAACTAATAAGTTTAGACAGGTCTTGCATTGAACATAACTTTACAGATTAGATCGTTAAACAGTCGTAGTTACCAAAGGAATGTTTACCTGATAAAGACACCACTAACTGTTCTGTCGAAGCTGAAAGCGAAGTCTTCGCCAGTCCCAGCGACTTCTCTGGAGAAGGGCTCCGCGTACTTGAAGAAATCGAGTTTCGAGTTTTTGACGCCATTTTTGCCCGCGAGAGAGTTCACCAATACGAAAGTACGCGCCAAAATTTTTAAACAAAATACCACTCGTTGTGTCGCTTAACTGATCTTGATAAGAAGTTTTCCATCAGTGCTATCTTCTGGCAAATCAAATTCAAGATATTAGCTATGTTCCACTTTGTTTAGTGATGCCACAATTTCAGCTACTCTGTTCTGTTGTAAACACTCCGCTGATCGCCCCACGCTGACTGGCAGGGGGTCCCCTTGGTATGAAAGCGCGGGATACGATTTTCGCGTTTTTTGTGCGTGATGCGCGTTTGTTTTACTAACGCAACATTTGTTGAAAGAAAACGTTTCTTTTTTGCTAGCTTGCCCGATGTTTCGGTCCAAGCTAAAAAAGCAAGTAGCCTTATTTTAGCACGACAAATTAACAATCGAACTCATACAATGCATAATTTTGTGCGGTTAATACAAACTTTGCGAGCTCATTAACATGCCCAAATCTGAGTAAAAGAACACTAACTCTGTTGTTTATATTTGAGTTGTTGTTTCATTTTGACAGGAATTGGTATAAAATGGACATAACTTATATACTTAACATAAAACCTACTGTCCTTTAAAGGTTAAAAAAGCATAACAAGTTGTCGCATTTGAATGTTATTACACAGAGGTCAAAATCTTATTGTTCAGAGCTTTCAAAAGGCGAAAGTAAAATTTTCAATTTAATTCCAGAACACCCGCTATGTGGAGAAATATTTTATCACCACAGACCTTACATTAGAGTTGGTCAGCCTTGCTTTGGGATTTCACTTAAATATTTTTCGCTATTTTAACTCCTTTCAGCTGTTCATTAGCAAGTTTAGTTAAAACTACTATAGCGGCGGTCTTTGTTCCATATTCTTTTGTTTGTTCGTATACCCCGACGGATTTTCTTTGCATAAATCATCAGTCTTAATTGATTTTCGCACCTAAGTTCACAGTAACGGTACTTTAACAGCCCTTTGTCCTTTCACTCGGAGATAATACCCAAGATATTCAAGAATTTCGGCCAACAGATTCCTTATCCTTCTTAAGTATCCAACCTGTACATTTTAATTAAGTGGCAACAAGCCAAGAGTTATGCCCATGTATTCATTACTCAACTTAATCAAAAAAGACAATTATTACAGTGTTTCATTTGTTAATTTACTCCTGTTATTGAATAAGTAGTTATGAAGTCCTTAATTTCTAACAATATAGCTAGGCTTTATAAATAAATTATGAAATTATATAAGTTTATTTGCCTTGAATTTCTGGAATTTACTGAATCGTAAAAGCCACGCAAACTTGTCCTTGACCTAAGAACTAAAGCCAATACAAGGGCATACGTAACGACCACAAAATCACATGTTAATGAGGTCAAAGAGAGTCCTTCCACGTAGTCTTTCAGTTTGCACGTACTCCGATTACTAACAGGTACTGCAGGGGCACTCAAGGACGGTTTCCTCTGTTTAATAGGCTATCTGGGGTACTTTTAAGCGGCTTTGTGGGTTAATTTTGGCTACGCTATAAGTTTTTTTTTTCCGTCACAGTCATGTTAGGGGATCTTGAGTCTTCTCAAATTTTGACCACGTCCCTAAAACCTTAGATCTTATTGTGTTTTCGAAAATCATAGCATATCGATCATGTCACATTTCATATTTCATCGCATTTCATATATATCACGAAAGTAGTTTTTAGTGAGTTTTGGTGGTTTTTCCAAAACAGAAAGGTAAGATTTGAAAAAAACCTTCTAGATTTTCTCAATTTGATATTAAAACCCATCATATCACCCCTTTTTAGCTTCAGTGCACTTCTATAGTTTTAGCAAAACTTGACAATTAATGATATGTAGGTTTCCATGACCAAACAGTTGTCTTTTAGGGTGCGACTTTTTGAAGTTTTGTTCTCGATAATGGCCTTTAATTTTAGAACTTGGTTGCAAAATCATATCTTGGAAAGGCCCTGATATATTGCGTACGTAATTTCTACAATCTTAGGTACATTTATTGGGTGTAGTTTGTTCAAATTAAAAAAAAAAAAAAGTAAATACATGTAAAAATTGTAAATATGCGAGTAATAATAATAATAAAAGTTGTTGTTGTTATTGTTGTTGTTGTTATTCAACTGGAAAAACTTGGGTGAGGGCCTCTTCATATGAGCCCGGTAACCGGGACGAATTTTGTTGTCTGTTCATATGGGAAATTTCAGCCTGGTCTACCGTGATAAAATCCAAGAAACAACTGAAATGGTGGAACATAAACTTGTATCGTTCACGGCTGTCGCAGCTTTGTGGACTCTTGTAACTTTACTAATAAAGCGAATTCGCCTACTCCTAAAGTGGAAATACATACAAGGCAAAAATTATGCCATTTTGGCCGCTATGTTGCGAAAGCGAAGCTATTTCGTCTAAAAAGTTTCGTCCCGGTTACCCGGGCTGGAGTGTTCATATGGGAAAATTTTCATCCCGGTTACCGAGATCTCGGTCGCAAAACCCGAGATCTCGGTAACCGGGCCAGCCTGGCTTCTCATATGAACACATCGAAATTTTTACGAAGGAAAGAGTGGCGAGGCGAGATCTCGGAAACCGAGCCAGCCCGGTTGACCGGGCTCACATGAAAAGGCCCTTAAATCACCCGCGGAACAATTACATGCGTGGCAATTGATCATTTTCATCTCTTTTCCCTTTAGGGTTAATTATTGCGATCAGGGGCTCCGCTTTTATAATTTTAGGCTTTGATAAATCTATATATTAAAATAAAGTAACTGAGATGTGTATGGACACTCAAAACCTTTTGGTGAACTTATGAAGTGATCTTAAAACTTCTCAGTTGGAGACCATATTCACTATAGGTCTTGGTCAAGGCTCTTTGAATATGGAAATGATGCAAAGTTAGGTTCTCTGGTCACTTCAGTTCATGCTACTAAACCCTATCTCACATGGTCTACCCTCAGCCTCCCCTCCCTCTCTCTTATGAACCCAAACACAGCGGCCTGGACCGAAATCGAAACGTTTTTCACGTTGTATCAGCCTTGCAGTCTATTGTTTGTCTTCATACATTTTTCTGGCTGATCAGATCTCTTGTAGATCCTAAGTTGCCAACGTTTATAGTATGCGGTCCCTTGCAGTTTCTGGTTGCTCATTCTGGACCGACCGCCTGGACCCGGTCGCTTATTTGGCTTGGTTACAAAGGAAATGCCTAGTGGATTCTGTAGATCTCCTCTTGCAGAGGGAAGTGATATGTGGCTACGGCAGGAATATAAACCAGAGAAACAACGGTTTGAAAAGCCTTTCGAACTAGAAATTGATAGCAACCTAAATGATCAACGATCTGACTTTGCAAACCACGAAGTTTCCAAAAAATCGGTTCTAAAACTTCAACAGAGTTACGCAGCTCTTGGAACGACAGTGTGGGATGGGAGCATAGCACTCGCTAAAATGTTTGACAATCAAGAAGTGTTTCCTTCAAGTCACCTGCAAACATGTAGAGTCTTAGAACTTGGAGCTGGTTGTGGTCTGGTAGGGATCTATCTCTGCTTGCTTGGAGCTAAAATGACCGTTCTCACGGATATGCACTGTTGCATAAAAACTCTTAAAGACAACGTGACTTCGAATGTAACTGGAAGTTACCGCGATAGGATCGAGATTATGGAGTACTCCTGGGGTAATAGCACAACAGAATTGATAACAGATGGCCTGTTTGATTTGATTGTCGCCGCAGAAGTTCTTTATTCGCCAACAGATTCTGTGCTGTTAGCTCAGTGTATTCCGAAGTTAACGAAACCAGATTCGCGAATTTTTGTTTCAATGGGGAGGAATCGTGGAGGTGAAGAAGTATTTGTTAAAACATTGGCTGATCAAGGTTATCATTGCAATGAGGTTTGTAAGAAAGGAAGGTATAAATCTAAATTTATCTTGTTAACCAGCCACTGCATTAATGTATAATAATTGAAACCCACCCACCCACGCCCAAACAAAATAGAGAATTTTCATTCTTCCTCAAAATTGTTGCTCTTTGAGGAATCTCCACCTGTCAAAAATAAATCTCCTCCCTCCCCCCCCCACCCCCCTGAACAGAATAATTGTTATCAAAATGTAGTCTTTTAATTAGGTTTAGGGGTGTGGTAGGGTCCCAAACTAATCCCAAACCTTAGCCATTTCCCACTCCCAGTTTAAGTAGTATCCTTTTAAGTAATGATTTTGTTATTTTGATACCTGAGTGCTGCATCAAAGTTTTTTCCGAGGTGTAAATCTCAAGTATTTTCAAGATGAGACACAAAGCACATATTAATAATAGTTTGTATAGTGTGATCATCCGCGTGAGTGTAGTTCTGAAAAGAACTGTTTTTGGTGACTGACATTTCGACAACCTGAGCGGAAGTCATCTTCAGAGTCAAGTGAATTGTGTTTGTCAGTCGATGATGTTATAAGTCTGGTCCGTTGAACGTGATTGGTCAGTATAGCCATAATGGTATTGGCTGAAAGACTCGTGTAAAGTTTGTCGTCAGTCATTGGTGGGTTTCGATCCGTCTATTGTTAGTCAAATAGGTTGGTTTTTGGTCCATGTATTGTTAAGTCGGTCTGTTAGAAGTCCGTTTGCGGTTTCGTTTCTGTCATGGATAAGTTGTTTGTAAGGCGCCGGTAGTTGTTGACATCTTGTTGATGGTAGTTACTTGTCACCGGTAGTTGTTGATGTCAACAACTACTGGCGAGTTAAATACACCAAGCAAGTAAAGTACACCAAGCAAGTAAAGTACATCAAGCAAGTAAAGTACATCAAGCAAGTAAAGTACATCAAGCAAGTAAAGTACATCAAGCAAGTTAAGTACATCAAGCAAGTTAAGTACATCAAGCAAGTAAAGTACATCAAACAAGTAAGGTACACGAAGCAAGTAAAGTATACCAAGCAAGTAAAGTACACCAAGCAAGTAAAGTACACCAAGCAAGTAAAGTACATCAAGCAAGTAAAGTATACCAAGCAAGTAAAGTAAATCAAGCAAATAAAGTACATGAAGCAAGTAAAGTATACCAAGCAAGTAAAGTACATCGAGCAAGTAGAGTACATCAAGCAAGTAGAGTACATCAAGCTAGTAAAGTACATCAAGCAAGTTAAGTACACCAAGCAAGTAAAGTACACCAAGCAAGGAAAGTATACCAAGCAAGTAAAGTACATCAGGCAAGTAAAGTACACCAAGCAAGTAAAGTACATCAAGCAAGTAAAGCACATCAAGCAAGCACCGGTAGTTGTTGACATCAACAACTACCGGCGACAAGTAACTACCATCAACAAGATGTCAACAACTTCCGGCGCCTTACAAACGACTTATCCATGACGGAAACGAAACCGACAAACAGACTTCTAACAGACCGACTTAACAATACACAGACCAAAAACCAACCTATTTGACTAACAATAGACGGATCGAAACCCACCAATGACTGATGACAAACTTTACACGAGTCTTTCAGCCAATACCATCATGGCTATACTGACCAATCACGTTCAACGGACCAGACTTATAACATCATCGACTGACAAACACAATTCACTTGACTCTGAAGATGACTTCCGCTCAGGTTGTCGAAACATCAGTCACCAACAACAGTTCTTTTCAGAACTACACTCACCCAGACGATCACACTATATGAACTACTGATACTCCTGGGTTCAAACGATTTACTACGTAAAGCACATATAAGTCAGAAAAACATTAGACTTGCCACATGTCAACTTCTTCTCAATATGGAACAGTTGCTAGAAAGTCAAGACAAGCATTCCCTCCCCTTTCTGCTTGTGCTGGCTGTGGACATTTGTTCATCAAGGATCTTCTATTTTCCCAAAAGCAGAGTCGGGAATCCTGTCCCATTTCCCCCAGGAGTCATGGCAGAAAGTGAAGTGAAGAGCTAGGTGTCCCAAGGCTCTAGACATGGATAACATTCAAAACAAATTTGAAATGTCACTTGCTACTTTACAGCTTCCAGTGGCCTTATCTGAGGGCAAAAATTCCCTTAGAACTCTAATGACAAAAACTAGGTCAATAAAAATTGATGCATGTTATAATTTTTCCAGGTTCCAAGGGATCAACTTCATCCAAAATACCAGGATGACATAATCAAAGTTCTTGAATTTAAACTTGAAAGTTGATTTGTAAAGTTGAAAACTTTTATGTGAAAACCCTCTTGTTCTCAAAATAAAAAATGCACACAAAGTTATAACATTCAGTGTAGATTGTTCAGCAATCTTTTTATTATCATTGTAAATGTGATAACTTTTAATCAGCTTACCAAAGGTTTTAAACTTCTTGGTCCTTGTTCCATTTGTGTACTCTATGTAAATATTGTTGTTTTTCTGTTCAATAAATTGTTTGGATAAGAGGCAACTTTGTGTTTGTTACCTAAAGTAATGGTAGATGCTCATGGTAATTGCTTGCAAACCACCCAAAAATCACAGTTAGGCCTAGTTTACACTAGCAACATACTGCGACTTTCAATTGAGTAAGGCACCATGGAGCTTTCAATTGGTGATGAAGTTTTGAACTTAAAATTATGGCATTCCATGGAAAACTTTCCTCGTTTCCAGTGGTAACCAGTATGGACTGCAATTTCCCGTGCTCTGCTGCCAATGACATCAAAGGCCAACAAGCTGCCACTGGAAATGGTGCCAGTTTCCCGTGACAACAACACAAGTTAAATGTTAAAACCTGGTCACCAAACTTTCATTCTGCCTTACTCAACTGACAATCATAGTAACAACATAATGTAAACATAACAACAAAAGAAGAATGTTATGTTATTACCATGATTTATATACAGTGTAGCAACATAACAGCACGAACATAACAACATAAGGAAAAACCTGACATTTACCTTACGTGTTTATGTCGATGTTTACATTACCGACATAAACAATTAAGTTGTTGTGTCATTATGCTAGCTGTTATTTCATTATGTTGCTAGTGTGAACCAAGCCATACTGTTCAGTTCTTTTTGCAACCTCATCCATGGTTACAATATCTACTATCTGGGATTTAACACTATCATGACCACTGTCTCAGAAAAATGTAATAAAAGATAGGTTCCAAGAGTTGAATAGCTTTTAATCCTGGGTTAGCATTAACAGGCTTTGGAACAACCTGGCCCTGGATGGTATATTAGGAATTCAGTTAATAAAATAATTTAATTTACATGTAGATATGGAGATTTCATGTTGGTAATCTGTTCCATTGTATAGTTGTCCACCTTGTTTAACAGTTGTGGCAGTTCAATGGTACAGCCTCGATCTTCCCAGCGACTGCAATACTCTAGAATGTACCGAATGCAAGTAGGAGCCTCAGGGTCTTCAAAACAAGACCCAAAATGACATGGGCTCTTTTGGTTACTCATATCAAAGTTGCAGACCTCTTCCTATGAGATACAATAGGACAAATATGGTTTTATTGTTAGTACAGTATTTACCAACAGGAAGATCGAACTTGGTAAAATTTATTATTTCAACAATTAATTTGTACCCATTTAGTGCCAGACTATTGTGTACACTGTGCCACACCATTTTCATTGAACATGGGTGTCTAGTACAAAAAACTTCAAATGTCATAGGCTTTTTCACTTTTACTACAGACATGTACACATTCTCTAAAAGATCATAAATGTCTCTTAAATGCCATTAATTTTTCTGCGGTTGATGAAGTTTGATTTCCATATGGTTTCACAGCAATGGAAAATTAGCAGTCTCTCAAAAAACCTCCTACAAATCTCGGTTGCCGATAAAAGTTGTTTCTGGTGTGCCGGGAGTTTGACTGAATCTCACCATATAGGCACATGAGGAGAAAATAATCATGACACGCTGAGTACGGTCAACTCTCACCTCCCAATATATTATGGACAAAATCCAGATCCCCAGCGAAAGCTATAGAGGTTTGACTGGAAATGACTTTCCTCATTACAAACTCTCGCTATTATGGAATTACGGACACTTTCGTGGTACCAAAATGACAATTTTATTGTTTTGACTCTCAATAACCTGGACACCACATACTTCTCATATAATATTAATTATTATTATTAATATGTAAAATATTATTATAGTCTGCTGTTCATCATTTGCCAAAATACACTGCAAAAGACTCCTGGAATGTTTATTTTCACATCAATTCTTTTTTTTGTCTGTGCAATGGTCCTTGCTTCTTCACTTGAGCTTACATTTTTCATTGCATGTTAATTAAGGGCACTTTTTATCTCACACCCCACTGTTACGGACTCTCCATATTACAGACACTAAACAACGTCCCCGAGTGTGTCCACTATAATGAGAGTTGACTGTATGTCATATAGGCACTTGAAGAGGTTAATTATAAGTTATTAAAATTAATAAATAATTATTTTTATTCATTGAAAAATTTTCTTTAAAACACAAAGAAATGATGCATAGACACAAAAACAATTTAACCTCATCCAAACTTATTCAGCTCAATAAATGTTGAAGTTGAATAGAATTTTATATTCTCAGCATTCTAACTAACATTCTGACATGTTTGATAGCAAGATTGGTAGAGGAGGATTGAAGGCCTAACAAACAAGATCATAGTTACCAGGGGGTGGGGGGGAGGGGCTCCAATATTAAGGGGTGCTCATCGTACTTTTTAGGGGTTAAAAATGCAGTTTTGGTACCTCTTAGGGTGCTCAGCCTCAAAAGGTCCAAAGCTGGAGCTTTTGTGGTACATTTACGGGTATCGAGCTGAAATAATGTGGCAGGAGATAATGTGTTGTTTTAGGATTGGTACCTTTTGGGGGTGAAAAAAATTTCAAGTCACGCCCACAAAACAGGATCTTGGTACCTCTTAGGGGTTCTTTTCAAAATTTCTGACAAACAACCCCATCTTTTAATATGGGAGTTCTTCCCCCCCCCCCTCCCCCCCGGCATAGTTACCTCAGTAAAGTCAGGACCATTGTGTATTGCCTGGTATTCTTCGGGAGTCATCTTTCCTGTTTCAAATGTGAAGTCACTCATCCTTTTGTCTTGTTGAGGGCAATCAAGAAGTGGCACATCCATCATCAATAATCTCTCTTCATATTTTCTGAGCAAACCTCTTAACAGTGCTTGCATATTAAGTTGTTTGTCTAAAAATTGCATAGATTAATCAGTAATTGAAAATATTCTCGTTGATAACACTTTCTGCTCCTTAATTTTTGTTGTCGACTTATCTCAAACTCTATGCAACACAAGCAATGAAAAAGAAGAGAAATTAAACCTTGATCTGCTTTTAATTCTGGACGACTGTTAATCCACTTCTGAAAACCCTGCCTTGAATGCTTTTAATATTACTTAGTAGGTTGCTAAATAAATCTTCAGGAACGCATCAGAAAAGGAACATTTATTAATTATTGATCTGTTCTTTCCAGGATCATTGTGCTGTGCTCTTGGCCTAAGAACATTGCTCTCATAATAATCTTCTCTCCCATCCTTTTAAAAGATCCTGGGCTTGTGGCACTTGCCCAGGGCAAACTTTAGAAATTTTAGATTGATTTTCTTTGTTTAACCTCAGGGATAATTCCAACTAGATGATTGGTAGGTCTCAGTTGGTGGGAAAAAAAAACAGTTTAAAAATTTTGGCTTTTAAATCCCCCTCCCTATTAAAATTCCCAGTAACCTTCCTTGGGCTGGATAAATTATGGATATTTTTCACTTATTTGATTAGTTACCTTTTGATTCAGACGATGACTTTGGATAAGAATTTGTCTGCATTTGTGAGGGCCATGAAAACTGGACAAGCAGGTTGTTATCAGCTGATAACGTTATATGTTGCCACCACATTTGAGGAATGTAAAGCATGTCGCCCTTGTGAAGTTCTACAGTCAAGTGTGGAATACCTCCAGATGAGAGCTTTGAGAGAATATCTGAAAGACAAAATTATTTACATGTAACCTAGTGGTACATAAATCATTGTACTGGTTGTCTCTCAAATGGCTTCTTCCAGTAGTAGTTGACTGATAGTTTCTGAGAATACTTGTAGTGATAGAGAGCCATTGAAGATCAAATAAACGTTTCCACAAAATTTGCAAACTTCAATGGCCATCATTTTTTTTTAGCTCTATTCTGATTAGACATTTTTTTTTTTGTTTTCTACAACTGGCTGAGGGAGAACAAATATATTAAATAAGCAATTCCTAAGTTATATATTAAGGAGTGACGTTGTTCAACATTTCGATGTATCCAACATCATTATCAAGAATAAAAAATCACTGAATGTCAAAGTTGTTAAAAGAGTTGAGTTATGAATATCATTAGGTGGCATTCCTGTGTGCGTGATAAGAAGAAGAACACACAGTTTTAAATTGAAATAATTTTAAATATTATTATCACCTGGATTAACGCTGGAAATTACCATTAACTCTTTATCATCAAAAGGGAGTTTTTCAGAATATAATGGTGAGACTAGAGTCACTTTTGCACTTCCATTGACAACAGTAAGCAGTTGTTCATCTGGATGGAAAAACAATGGCATTGATGCTTTGCTTTGGTAACGCCGCAACCAATATTGGACTTTCATGTTCTTCAGAAACTGCTGGCATCGCAAACAAAGGGGAGCTGTAATGTCGTTAAGCATCTGGGATGTTGGTTTATCACAAAGTGTCAAATCATCTTGTACAGATCTTACAAAGAATTCTTCAACTGGCATGTGAAGTTTAGGACCAAAAGGGAAGTCTTGGATTCTCTTTGTAGCTAAAACCTGTGATCCTAATTTTTTCAAGGCCTGGATGAGATATTTTTCTGTCCATATCTGCATGTATCAGAAATGGAGAAGGAAAAGAATAAATTTAACTTGAGGCTTTTTAGCTATAGTAGCAATCAACCTTAGACTCCTTTGAGCAAAGGGAAGGGAGGAAGAGGGAGGGGGGTGGGACAATCTATATACAAATTATGCAGCACTAGCTCCTAGTGATTTGGTGCTAAATACAAGTACAGTGATTCAATCAAACCCTAGTCCCTAGTTCCCTAGTCCATAAAACAGGAAATTGAGTGATCTTGTGGTCTGCTGTCAGCTCTTCTTCCTGCATTTTATTTATTTAATTTTTTCATTTTATTGCTAATGGTGCTATTCGCAGTTTACCTTCTTAACTCATCAATAAGACATTTGGAATTGGGGTAAAATTAAACATGAACTTAAGCCATGACCACAGAGACAGATTTTGTCTCTCCCCTGCCCCCTCCCCCATCAAACTTTTGGACATTCCATGATTTCCTACCACTTGGAAAGCTTCTTTTTGCATAAAAACAGCCCTTTTAAAAAATAGCCCCATGGCTTAAAGCAATTTTGTGGTATAATACAAAACGAGAAATGTAGTCAGCAAATCATGGCAAAACATAAATAAAATTCTCTATCACACCTTGTTTGCAGGCCAGTTGGTCGCCGTCTTTCTCAAAACAAGTGGTCTATGCTTGGCCACAAACTTGTAATAGAAATCTTCTGGAGAAATCATATACGGGATTTCGTCTGTAACACTTTGCGATTCGTACGGTTCTGTATACCTGCTGGTCGATTCACCACAGCCAACATGTTTGCATTGTAACGCTCCGTGACAAGTTCTAAACACAATAAACATCACGAAAAGTTGAAACTGGGCCATCATTGAAGCAGTAGCCAGGACGAAAGATAACTTGAGTATTTGCTGGTATAAAACCACCCAAATCGATAAGACTGTTTTGTCAAAGCTTTAGCTGGATTAACTAGCATCCTTCAGTTAATTGGAGGTGATAATTGTAAAAAAGCTAGGTGACAACATCTGTCCAAACATTTTTCAACAACTTTTTCGAAACGTTACGAACAAAACGGAAGTACTTAGATGAATTGCGCCGCTGACCAGTATTATCCGGTGACCGATGGCTAATAATTTGTGTTGTGTGACGATGAGGAAAAGCCGTGTCACGAAGCCTTTTATCTGTTATTTGCTCTTTCATTTTTCCTTTTCTTTATTCTCCTTCTCAAACTCATTAATCATTCATCAAGTTAAAACAAAGAAATTCACAACCGTGATGGAGGTTTGGATGCCCGGTCTTTATTAACATAGATTTTGACGATTTTACTTCTCCGTTTACTCCTTAGTTTTTCTTTCGAGACAGTGTTTCCTCGGCTTCCAAACATCTCGAATTTCGTCAAAAATACTCCTCTGCGCGTCGTATTTTCAACTCTGTTCTCGGTGTTTGGATATCCCGATGAAATACTGTCTCTCGTGTTTGATATATTACATGAGAAAAGGTAGGAAGAGGGTTCAGTTGATACAAACCTCGTATTCTGTCATGAGCGATGAGGGTTTATGGAAAACAAGCACGTAATGAGGAATATATTTAATGCAGATTTTGAAAATAAGATTTCATAAGGTAGCAAAAATAGGTAAAAAGCCCGGGGGGTGGGGGACTCCCGTATAAAAATGACGGGGGTGCTCATCGAAAATTTTGAAAAGAACCCCTAAGAGCTACCAAGATCCTGTTTTGTGGGCGTGGCTTGAATTTTTTCCCCCAAGAGATACTAATTCTTACATAACACATTATCTCCTGTCATATTTTTTCGGCTCAATATCCTAAAAGGTACCACAAAAACTCCTGCTGTGGACCCTTTGAGGCTGAACACTCTAAGAGATACCAAAACCGCTTTTTTAACCCCTAAAAGGTATGACGAGTACCCCCGTCTTTTTCATATGGAAGTCACCCCGGCCCGGGGGGTAAAATGGTGATTGTGGTTATGAGGTGATGTGCTTATGACAGAAAATTCACCAAATACGTAGCTTTGGTCGTCGTATTCCAAGAACACGTTCCATCAAAGCAGATCGTCTTAATGCTACCTTGCAAACCCTTATCGGGCAAAGCTTGTGTAATTGGCTATAAAATGTTTAAGCAAGCAACCGGAACGATGATCCTGCTGGTAGACGTTGGATCAATAGTGATCTAATCGACTTCACATATAAAATGAAGAATACAATTGATCCTAATGGTCTGAACATCCGCGAAGAAACATATTAATTGTTTCCATTTGTTTTCTTTTATTATGTTCTTTTATCATGTTATTTTATTTTACCTAATGCTTATCTTTAATTTACACTGCAATTACTTTTGCGTATTTCCGGTATTACGTAAATATCGGCTACATAAAAACACGTCGCAATGTAAAAATTTCTATTGTACCTGAAGAAGGCTGGTTTGGCCAGCCGAAATATAGTACACCTTCAAAAAATCATCCTACGTTGTGTCGGTTTTTGCTTTTGTATTCTTCATTGTGTAATTGGTCACGTAACCCTGTGAAGAACAACGGATGAGGAGAGCTGAAGTGGCAGCTGCGTTACAGTCCCGACTAACAGGAGTCGAAGGGGAATTGGCGCTTTATTCCTCTTTACTATGAACTGGATGGCACGAGGTTTTATTTAAAAACATCAGTTACAAGATAGAGATATATTTAAAAAAAACTGATTTACATGTTTGCTGTGTGGGAGTACGAGGAGGACAGTTGGCGATTTATCTCATATGTAAGGTCAATAAAAGATTTAATGGCTCTGACGTTAGATGGAAGGCTATTCCACAAATGTGCCCCACTGTAGCAGAGACTACGTTTCAAAAAATCAGTACGGGGCTTAGGCAGAGCCAATTTGTTTTCACAATTTCTAAGTCCATAGTCCGTGCTGGCGGAATGGTTTAAATAGGCCTTTCACACTGGGATTGAAGGGGTGATAAATACGGTCTTAAAATTAGGATGGTGGCAAATCGTCTAACTTTTGTCGCAAACGAGATCTAGCGGCGCTTGAAAAAGTAAACAGGAATTGTGTTAAATGAACATTCAATACAGCGAGTGAATATAGACCGATATATGAAATCAAGACCCATGTTGGGCGCACCGCATGGTGAGTGCACCATATGGTAAGTGACTGTGTGGTGGGTGCACCAACCATATGATGGTTGACTGTATGGTAGGTGTATCGTGACGATGTGGTGGTTGCTGTGTGGAAGGTGCACCGTATGATAGGTTCACCGTGTGGCAGGTACACTCTGTGGTGGTTACCGGAGGCGGGTAACGTTTCAACCCCTTCCTTTCACTGGGATTGGGGCGAGATCAGCGTTGATGTAACCAAGGATTCCGCTGGCGCGAAGGAGGGAACAAGGCAACGTTCCTAACAAGCTTCTAAACAATCCTTGAGTACTTAACTTGATAGTTGGTTGACAACTGACATTGCAAGAAATTTAATTCAAAGGCAAAACAATCCCTTCATCGAAAGGCTCGTTTATTAGACTACTTGCATTACATCACTGCGTTCCTCTGTGTTGTTGTTGTTGCAGGAATTGAAACATTTTATTTTGCAAGTTAAATAGTCTCTCTTGGTTTTCTACGATCTCTTCCAGTTTGTCTGTCACATCATTAACTTCACTTTCAATATTATCAACTGTACTTTGAATTTGCTTTATCTTAGTATCAAGGATCGCAACAGATTCTCTGACATCTTGTTGATCATATTTGATAGTTTCAAGCTGTCCTTCCATTTCCTCTTGTGCCTCTCTAATTTCTTTGACGTTCTCCAATATTTCAGGTCCGTCATCATCTTGGTTACCTTGGATGTTTTCAAGCGTTTCCCCCATTTCCTCCTGTGCTTCTCGAATTTCATTGACCTTGTCCAATATTTCATGTTCTACATCCATCTTAAAAAAAAGAAAAACTGTTCTAAAAATTACTTACATTCAAAAACCACCACACAAAGTCTATACACATGCTTTTGCACTCAATCTCTCTCTTAAAAGTAGCTTCATTTTTACGTTCATGCGTTCGGTCATCTGCGTTTGTCAGTTCTAAAACACTAAAATTCGCGATAGAGCATTCAATATATGCTTTTGGTCCATTCACTCTGTGGACGCGTTGCGGATCTGTCTTCCTTTCTTCCTTTCTAGGCAGTCAGCACTTTTTCAATTCGTGTTTAGTAAGGAAATTAAAATCGAAAAGAATAAATCGCGTTGCGAACTTATCTTCCATAGTCACTCTAATCAATTCAAAAGTTATTGCTGCGGAGCGAGCGTAGCGAGCGAGCAACAACATAATCAGGATTTAAGAAGAATCTATTGAAGGGGGTACGAATTCTCGAATTCATCACTTTACACCAGAATGCATTGCATTTAACCAGAGTGCACTGCGCCACTTTTTACCAGAGTGCATTGCTCCACGAACAACACGACGACGTCGAACCGTCGTCCTCTTTCGCGTAGATTCCAGTCAGAGAAATTAGTGGTTTTACCTGTAAAACGATGTGAAGGAGATCGTGCTTGACTTTCACAACACTTGCTTTTGTTCTTAATGCAGTTTGTGAAAGTTTGATTAATTGTGACAACTTAATTTTAAACTTAGTATGTCATTTCTTAGAAAGCTCGCCTCCTTGGTCGAATTCTTAAATGAAGAGAAATCATCGTTACTAAAGCTTGTAGAATAATTAAAACAAACGAAAACCGTAGAACACGCTAATTTCATATATGCTGCGATCTATTCCTTTTCTTCCAAACATGAATTTAAGCTAAAGCTAGAGACAGAATTTATAAGTTAGATTTTTTCTCCTACAATTTAGACATCTTTCGATTTTCGAGATCTGGTAGAGGGGAGCTAGGTTGATGTGTATCGTTTGATGTCCAAACATAGTTCAGATCACTTTTTGCCTTTTTGTCACGATCCCTTGTCACACCTAGCCCTCGATGCGTCATCGTTCATGAAGTTCTAGATGAATCACTGCGTAAAATATGTCACTATCAACAGAATGTGCCGCAGCATTACTATCATTTAGGTACCCTAGTATATATCAAATTAACTGGATGAGACATGCAGACTACAGTTTCGTCCTGTTCTCTCAACGCAGTTCTAGTTTCATCACATTTGGAATGCTGGTATAAAATACCCACAGGTTATCAATTAGAGTAATGAGTCGTTGTCAAGAAATAGCCAAATTGTCACAAGCGTTGACCAGTGATTTATATTTGAATGAGTGCGACAACCGAGTTTTTTTCTGAAACTTTTGACAAAATTAGTCAAATATCGGAAAACCACAGCACGGAATTTTAGCGCCTTTGATGTTTAGTAAAATTTATAACTCGTTGAAGGTGTTTTTGGTAAAGTTAAGATTTTTGTGCGTGTGAGAAAGAAGAAGAGAAGGTTTTTATTCTGCTTGGAAGAGATTTATTGAATTCCTGGCGGACATCCAGGTTTCACCACGGGGTGTCTACACTCAAACCAAGATTACACGAGAGCAAAATACCCGGGGGGGGGGGGAGTATTCCCAGAAAAATTTAGTGGGGGTGTGTGGCCCACTTCCCAAAACCCTTACCCTATTTATGACCAAAATCTGCGATTTTCCCTACCCTATTTATGACCTGACCAAAAATTTGGTACCCTATTTAAGACCGTTGCGGCTGACATAGTTGCCCTAAACATGATTTTTGAACGACTTTTGTTTATGCTCTTACCGATAATGATGAAAAAGTAGCTTTTTCTAAAAAAAAAAAATACCCAATTCAAGACTAGAATACAAAAATCCTACCCTTTTTAAGACCAAAATGAACAAATCGATACCCTATTTATCACCAAAACCGCTGAAAAACCATACCCTTTGCCACACACCTATACAACCCATATAAGAGAGTGCCCCCCCCCCCCTGGGTGGGGGGTAAAATAAAGTATGGTCATTATTTTACCCATTTGGTTTGCTTCAAGTGGAAAAAGCTTTTCGTGGATGTCCCTTTTGCGCACGAAGTGGGAGTAATTAAAAAATTTCAACGATTTCAACGGAGAACAAAATTGCTGTCATCAACATCGTTCACGTCAGTCATACAAGAGCGTTCACTTGGCTTATTGCGCACTTCTGCTTGCTAACCCGCGAGCGAGCTCTATACTAGCTCTCTTGGCAGCTATTGCTCGCTCGCTAACCTCCTCCGGACGTACTTAGGATTCTTGTAAATTCCGTTGGGTAGGAGTGCTCTACGAAACGAAACGATGTCCGTGAAGAAGGACAAGAAGGCTACCGACCGCTACTCGCTCGCTTCTCTTTCAAATGCAAAACAAACACTTCCATTTTACAGCGCAGTTAAAACAAATCGTTCGACTCACCGTTAATGCTCTTGTCTCAGTTTTCGTTCGGCTGAAATAGACGACAGATCACTTTGAAATACAGCACGATCGCGAAGCGCTTCAATTATAAACTGTCACATGCCCAGAACCCCAACGATTTTCATATGGCGACCATTTCCTAACTTACTGGTAGCCAAATATAAAGTCATCTTTTCGAACCAGGAGGAAATAATCGAATACATGCATGACAAGGGACACGAAACACTTACCAAATTCGACAGATGGCATCCACAAACCGCCAAAATAAAAGCACATGCCAATTTGACCTTTGAGCGTAATCGGCATTTGACGTTACATTTGACGTGACGTGACCTGCTGTGACCGCTGAACGTTAATAGCGCCGTGGCGCATTCTACCGTCGTCCGAACGGGCATCCGTATCGGCATGGCCATGGAGCTCGCTGCTTGAAGGAATGATCCTCGTAGGCGAGGAAGAAGGATCTGTTCGTGATCGTGGGGGCTTAGTCCAGTCCTGTCACGCGGCGTGGCGTGACCGACAGAATTATCAGATCGACGATTTTGAACCTGCTCGTGGTCCGTGGTCTGGTCTCGTGAACGAAAAAGGCGTAACGATTGATGAGGTTCTTGTGGATAAATTGAAATCTTCCACTGTGGATACCTGGATGTTAGGGCAACTGCGAAAGCCTTGAATGTATACCAAAACAAATCACGCGACACTGTCATGTAATACCAGCTCAATAAATGACGTTATTGTATAGATTGTGCTGTCCACAAGTTGTTCGAAATTTCTCGAAAAGTTGCTTGAAATGTCTCAGAAGGCCGTTTTTGAGTTGTAAGCGCTTAAAGCTAACTGAATTAAGGGTGTTTTTAACAGGTTGAACTGTTGCTAGGGTAACCTATTATGCCATGGAGATATCCAAAACTTATTCACCAATGATTCACCAATATTCTAACGTCACTTGATAGAGAGATCAGATCCGATAGATAGTATTCGATCCGTCAGAGTATCACTGATGAATTGCATGGCTTACCGTCCATTGTTATATCTCTCAGTTACTACGCGCGAGGTGATTAGTCAATTCTACTGTACTGCCCGCTAAAACGCTAAAATTTATAGCTGTTTTTGTTGCCAAAACGTTTCGTCAAGTGTTCTTAACTTTTTTAGCAAGTAAAAGTTTAAAACTTTCTTTTACTTCTGAAATTGTGTATTAAAACTTGCTAACGACTTCAGAGTCAGGTGCGTCAGAAATTTCACGCCGTTCTGCGTGGACACACAGTAGAGATATAATAAAAATCTTACTAACCTCGTTTTCTCGGTCCGTACTGTAAATTACGGATCCTCGTTTTTCATACTATTTCATACAATATTTTCATACTATTTCGATCTCTCTCTTATTTCCGGCCCAGAGGGCCCGTTTTTCGAAAACCCCAGAAACTTTTTCGGCCCGCAAAGGCATTTTGATCTGTATCTAAAAACAGAGAAGTGTATGCGACTGAAACTTCTTGTATGGAGGGAACCTTGGTTCATACTAAGAATATGTTTATAAAACAGCTCTGTAATCATAAGGTTTGAGATTTTGCTATGGCTTTCCGGGTGCGAAAACTTTTCGGAAAGAGAGCGTGGAGAGATTGAGCGGGAAAAAGAGAATCCGTGGACGTGAGAATATAAGCGGAAATCTTGCTAAAAATTTCGATCATTTGCAAAATATTCAGAATATGTTACGGATCAATGTAAAGCGATAAAGGTTGGTCGGCCATTGTAAAAAGTTGCACGAAGTGAAAAATAAATTGATTGAGCTCTTGAGTCGGAAGTTTTTGTGATCAACTTCATGTCCATTATATGAAGACCTTCCTTGAAAGGTAAGCACTGCTGGCCAAATATACGTACGTGGATAGGTGCGAGGAGGTACGAGCTGTTTCAAATATTTTAGTTATTTCTTTTCCTTGCTGCTCTATTTTTCTGGAAATTCTACGAAAGTACTTTTAAATAAGCAACCAGAGGACCTTTAGAGGAAAAGCGGAGCTGGAAGATGCCAACAAATGCATCAGGAAAATTTATTTGGTCAAGGAATTTCGCGTGATTCAATTGCAGTTCATTTTCCCGGCAGTTCATCGAGTCTTTCTCAAGTAGTGAATATTTATGTCGTCAACTTGATTTGATTACGCTCAAAACCTAGATGTGGGATTGCTTAACAAATCTCGATTGGTCGTCCTATCATTCTTGCATTTGCGGTTTCTGTTGTGGTGGAAGCACAAAGGCCCTTCTACCGGTGTAAATAGCGAGTTGACCTGAAGCATTCAAGCTGGTGTAACTTCCTTGGTTTCAAGTGATCTCTTGGGCTACGTTAGTTGCTAACTACAGTTGCAATAAGCGCTTGTGGATGTACAAGGATTTCACTGATGAACTGCAGTTAATTCTTCAAAGATGCCATGGATTGCTGAATTCGGCATTTGAGAGACAGCAGACAAACCATTTTACCGAATTCTTCTGGAGAAATCTGAATTTTTTAATTGGTAAAGCTGCAGCTTATTGTGTCGTTGCATTTTACTGTCTTAGGCCGAAAGGAAACCTTTGCTTTACACCTCGGTCATGCGATTCAAGTTGAAAAGAACTTGCAAATGTTTGGCAATTTTAGTCACCTGTGCGGTTGTGTATTTGTTCGCAAACTGCGGTTTCAGTGGCTGTTCAAAATACGAACTGGATCCGATCCACGTGGCAGACTCGCACCCTAAACTCGGCGAAATGATAAGCATTGAGGAGTTTTGGACGCCGGAGAAGGATAAAATCATTCCAGGCGGACCAGGTTCAAACGGGGAGCCTGTCGTAACGGAGCCAGAAAACGAACAAAAGAAAAGCAGAGCTTATTCAGAATATGGCTTCAATCAATTTGTCAGCGATCAGATTTCTTTGGATCGTTCCATCAAAGATACCAGACATTCAGCGTAAGTATAAATTAAGGACTTTCTCAGTATTTTGTTTTCTTCTGGGATCATCTCATTGTTTGATATTTAGGTCGGAACTTTTGAAATATTAATGAGAAACATGGAATTTTGTACCGTCATAAAGAAAAAAAGATACTTTCAGAGTTTTAAAATTTTTAACATCTCCCTTATTGCTCCATTTTTTCAATTGCACATGCCAGACATATCTATTGATTTTTTGATCTGAAAGAGTCACATGATTTTCTTTTGGGAATTAACTATTATGTCTATTATGGTATGGATGTCATTGTTTTGCTTCTATCAGATATCACACAGCATAATCCCATCAAATAGTCATGAATCATAAATTATTTAGCTGGCATTGCTGTAGTCTATTTGTATTTCTTAAGGAAGTGCAGTTGAATCTCTCTCTGGAGCTCTTAGTGAAACAAAGAACATTACTGAGTTCGAGAAAGTGGGTATTCAAGATAGCTTAGTTCAAGATACAATGAAACATGTATTGGGTGGACCCTACATAAAGCGGACACCCTCTATAAAGTGGACACCAGCTTGAGTCCCAAAATTTTCCTCTTAAATTTACTGTAAATAAACCTGCATTCAGTGAGCACCTCTGTTAAGCAGACAAGGACAGTAATATTAAGTCATTTTGTTGCACAAAACCTGCAACAAGTGGACACTTCAAGGGCTTTCTACTTCTAAACGCTCAGCATAGACTCCTTTAACATTGTTCAGTGATATGGTTTCAAAGCTAAGTGGATTATTTCAGATTGATGCATTGACTGACTGGACATTGTGCTATGAGCAGTCTTTGATCATACACTGTGTTACACTGAGTTACAAAAGGGTTAATAATTAACTATTATTGCACAATGTGTTAGAACCTGCTTAGAGTGGACACCCTGTATAAAGCAGACACTAGTGAGGGTCCCAAGAGTGTCCGCTTAATACAGGTTTCACTGAAGTGATGTTGAACTGTATTCTTAAGATAGAATAGAATTTAAAGTGAGATGTTTCAGGCAAATCTATGGTTGTACAGCATGCTTGCTTCAACTTGTCCTTTATGCACATTTTCTGCATCCACTTTCCGATAACAGGAAGTAAAGGACAAACCCTGTTTATGATGGAATTGTGGGTTGCACTCGCAGGATCTAAAACGTACACTTAAATTGCATGAGGTGATCTTGTTTTACAACCTGTCCTGATTTCATAGTCCAATTGAGTGGTGTTCCTTTTGTATGTTGTTTGGATTTGTCAGCTACTGAGAGCTCTCTCATTGAGTGCTTAAAATGCTATACCAGCGGGAGGTATCTGCCTCCGGTAGTTCGTGCTTGTCAAGGGTAAGCGGCCTGACAGCAAACAGACAGGAACCCTCTCTGGCCATGCAGGTTGGGATTTTGGGTGTTTGGCAGGTTGGTGATAATAAAGTATCATCAGAAGAGTTGAATTCAGGACCAGTGAAGCATTCGTCATCTATAGTACCTGGATCATGTAGCTCCTTGTAGGGAGGAGGAGGGCATGTCAATTTAGGACCGTGGACCTCTGTATAACAATTAGATTTTGAGCTTGAGATTTCTATGAGGTAGAAATCAAGAGTAAATAATCTAATTGTTTTGGTAGAATTCTAACTAAATTTCCTTCAAAAAGCAATTTCCAATCATTTCTCAATGTAGTATTAAACTTCACGCTCTAGCAAAATCGCACAGATTGTATTGGTTTTGGAAACTTGCAGCAGTGGACATGTGCTCATCGGTTCACTAAGAAGTTTTGATGTTTTACAGTCGCATAACGGTCAGCTTTCTTTCTTTAGTGTTCTTCAGAATTACATTATCCCGTAATATTTCTAAATCATCCGCAAAACATTAGAGAAACCAGAAAACCTTGCCATTATGTGGATGACCTCCAGCCACTGTACTCTAATGGCTGATAGTATACGAGTAGCTCAGCCAATCAGATCACAGCATTTGCATTAGTGTACTTAGTCTAGTAGAATTCTACTAAATTAATTTTTTTTACCATAATTGCTATGAATCTTGCAATCTGATTGGCTAATTTCTGTTGTCGATAAGAGTCAATGCATCACGCGATACCTTTTCCAGTTCAGGCTCTGAAAAAAACATTTTCTTTGACGTTCATATTGTGGTGAAAAACAAATCGAAATGTGGTTTAGCGTGGTCTGTACTCTTATCGACAACGATACACGTCATCACAGTGGTCAAAATTTGTTGTGGACTCACTCGGCTGTGCCTCCTGAGTCCACTGTGATGGCACATATCGTTGTCGATAAGAGTACAGACCACACTAAACCACATTCGATTTGTTATTTAGGGCCAGTGCCCTAATTGCCAGGCCATACTACCTCCTAAGGTATATTCATGCTAAGGCTAGGAGGTACTCCTTAAGGAGAACTAAAGTGCTAAAGCTAAAATAGATGGTTGACAGTGCAACATTTCCATGTGAATACAGTTACTGTTAGTTGTTGTGTACAGTCAGTTAAAAGGGTTTAGTTTGTCTTTAAAAGCTGTAAATTATCTTTCTGTCTTTTTCAGATGCAAGAGGCGCAAATACCCACAAACTCTCCCCAAGGCTAGTGTTGTAATAGTGTTTCACAATGAAGGGTGGTCCACCTTATTACGCACAGTTCACAGCGTTATAAACAGATCACCCCCACACATGTTGCAAGAGATAGTCATGGTGGACGATTACAGTGATAAGGGTAATTTTATGTCTTGTTTCAGGATCTAGAGATGATATTGACAATTAAGCATAATATGATGTACTTGTTGTACATAGATGGCAGAAAATGACTTTATCATCATCGTCATTGTTGTTATCATCATCTTTTTAATTGCCACATTAACAACTGCATCGCTAAATGGAGGTTGGGTGCCCAAGGCATCCAGGAGCTTCCACTATTGGCAGCCAGCTCCTAGCTGGAGACCGCTCCTATGGCTGGCAAATCCTGGAAACCGAGCCATGAACCCCCATGCAGAAGGCGAGATAGCCACCCGTCACACTGAATTAACAGTGGAAAGAGAGAGGGAAGGGAGGGGGAATGCTTGAAGACGTGCTCCCATGCAAACCAACGCTTACTGTAAATGCTATCACTGTGAAGGTTGCCAACACACGTCTAAGTCAGGAGCACATGGAGTCCTGGTGCATGTGCATATCAAAACACCACTGACCACAATGGGAGCGCAGGCACTCTTTGTTGTTAACTCCGTTAAATTGCATTTAACTGCGTTTAAAAAAGAGGTATATACAATATGGATAACAACAATTTTGATAGGATGAGAAGGCTGGCAAAAATCCACTAGGCCACCTCAATTGTTAATACAGTACGCTTGTTAGCTTGTGTGTGCAGCATGACCAATTCAGCGTTATATTTTTATTAAGAATTTAACTTCTATTTTGCTGAATTCACTGAATATGCTTGAATTTTACTTGCAGAACATCTCAAGAAGAAATTAGAAGATTACACAAAAAAATTAGGAAAAATAAAAATGGTCAGAACCAACGAGAGAGTGGGACTGATAAAAGCACGGACAATTGGTGCTATAAATGCTATTGGAGAGGTTGTTCTATTTCTTGATGCGCACTGCGAGGCTAACCAGGGCTGGCTACCCCCGTTGTTGGAAAGGATAGCCCTTGATCGACGAACAGCAGTTTGTCCTACAATAGACTTCATTGATCATAACACTTTTGAATACAAGCCCATGGACCCCTATATCCGAGGAACTTTTAATTGGAGATTTGATTATAAAGAGAGGCCAGTCCGTCCTGAGGAGATGAAAAAGAGGAAAGATCCTACTCAGGAAGTCAGGTCAGACAGAACTTAATCTTTACCCATTTAATGTTAATGTTACTTTGGCATCTAACTTTTCATTGGAAACATCTACATGTGTAAGACATGTTGGGAACTGAGAACATCGTAAACCATGGCGTATTTAGGTAATACCCATTTCAGTGGTAGTCTGTCCACCAGACAGCCAGCTGCACATTATTAGTCTGTCCTTTACATGTAGATATATGGAGTCAAGGTCCATAAACTCACAAAAAAGAATGAGGCCAGTATCCAGCCATCTAGACCAAACAAGCTTGGTCAATAAAGGACTCATTATAAGGCCTTCAGGGAAATTTCTCTTGCAGGACACAGCGTCCCAAACGGGCAAGATAGCTCCATCTTGCCTGTTAGGGTAGCCAATCACAGTGCAGGATTCTGTTTATCTTGCCCACTCACAGAGCTGACCACAAAATAAAGACGGTTACATGTAGACCGTCTGTCAGTCAGTCTGTTAGCAGTTTAGTCAGTAGGTCAGATGGCATTCATCTGTCTATCCCTCATTCATCTCTTTCATTGTCTTTTCAATCCGTGAAAAACTTTCTTCGACTTGCATGCAAATTCGATCTTGACCAAAGTGAGCACAAGTCATCACAAGTCAAAGCAAGGGCACGCAAGACCTGGCCAAAAAGAGTCCCAAGTAGAGCCAAGTTCTCAACTTGTGTCTACTTGTGAGTCCATTTGGCCAGAGCTTTAGCCTCCAGCCTTGTAATGTTTAACTGTAGGACAGCAGATATGAAGAGAGAAAGGTAAGAACATTGCCTTACCAGCTGAAGCAACTGATCAGTGATTGAATTTTTCTTGCAGGTCACCAGTAATGGCAGGAGGACTGTTTGCTATCAACCGCAAATTTTTTAATGAGTTGGGGCAATATGATCCAGGGATGTTCATATGGGGAGGAGAGCAATATGAACTGTCCTTCAAGGTAACATTTCTGAGAATAAGTTCTTGTTACATTGTATTGTTTTGCTAGAATGTTCATCATTTCCAGGACATTAAAAAAAAATTTATGTTATGTCCAAATTTAGTGAAAACCAACTAAATAAAACTACTGTTGAGTGTGTTTATAGCTCGCATCTGAATGGTCATAGACATTAAAAAGTTGGAACTTTCTTGCACAGCATAATGAACAGAACAATTTTGTAACACTCAATACAGTGTAGCTTTCATCTTAATGATCGCCCTTGTACAGCATGATAAACGGTACCACATGAAAGAATGGTGCAATAGCTTTCATTTGAATGGTCACACACTAGGGTTTCATCCACAGACTTAAAAGTTAGAACCACCTTGTACAGCGTAATAAACAGTACCACATGAAAGTACTGCTCAATAGCTCTCATTTGAATGGTCACACACTAGGGTTTCATCTACAGAGTTAAAGTTAGAATCACCTTGTACAGCGTAATAGACAGTACCACATGAAAGTACTGTTCAATAGCTTTCATTTGAATGGTCACACACTAGGGTTGCATACCCAGACTTCAAGAAGAACTGCCTTGTGCAGTGTAATAAGCAGTACCACATCAAAGTAACGGCCAATAGCTTCCATTTCAGTGGCTTCTCTGAGAATTTCATGGACAGAGTTTAAAATTAGAACCATGTTAAGTCTGAACTCATTGACTTTGTGAGTAAATGAGCAAAACCAAGCAGATTTCAATTATCAGTGGATTTTTTTCTTTTGTTTCCCAGCTCTGGCAGTGTGGCGGTCAACTGGAGAACATCCCGTGTTCCCGGGTCGGACATGTCTATCGACATCACGTGCCATATTCATACCCCAAGGCTGACGCCACTCTTATAAACTTCCGTCGGGTAGCAGAAGTCTGGATGGATGAATACAAAGAATGGCTGTACGACAAGAAGCCAGAACTCCGAAATGTAGACCCTGGTGATATCAGTGATCGAATTGCTCTTCGTAAGAGACTCAAGTGCAAGAGTTTCAAGTGGTACATGGAGAACGTGGCTAATGATACTGTCAGATCAATATATGAACCCCTTAGGGCCAATGGACCGGTATGAGAGTACAATAAACCTCTGTTAAGTTGTGTTCAGTGACAAATTTAATTAGCTACATTGCTGGTAAAAAGTATTAGCTTGGTCACTTCACTGTTTTTGCTGCGAATTGATCATTCTTTTTTCCTCTCTCTAATCCCCACTCTCATTGCAGTCTTGAGTTATATCCATACAGCCTTAACTGAATGACATTTCAACGTCGTCTTTTTTCTTGACAGGCGGTTAGGGCGGCGTCTTCACCCCGTCTCTTGTGTTGTTCTGAGTCTCACACTTAAATCCGGACTCAAACGCGTCTTAAACGCGTTTCTGTTACAGACCCCTAATTGATCCATTTACTTGATATGAGTATCATGCAAGCATGCATGTATGGATGCAACTCTCTAGGTCCCCGAGAATTCAACCAGTGCTTCTAAAAGATGGAAGAGAGCAACTATCACTAATAGTTCTCAGTAGTCTGCTGTCCTTTACGTCTAATTTAAGATCAAACGTCTTTATCCTAGATCCGAAATCCGAGTACAAATCTTTGTTTGGATTCCATGGGAAGGAAGGCAGGAGGGGAGCTGGGACTAGTGACCTGCCATGGCATGATGGGAAACCAGGTGATGTAATAGCAATACATACAATTATGCAAGGCTTGTTATAAAAAGAGAGTGGGAAGAAATGTAATAACTTCTGACTCGGCTCTGAGGTTAAAAGGGGATAAACTTAACAAAAGAAATTACATTGAGATTCAAGCATAAAGAAATAGGTTGTTTCATTTTGTTCCCTTAAGGCACGGAGCCAATTTAGAATATTAAGATATTGATATTGCCCTATATGAATTATTTTGTAAGGTTTTGAATCCTAATTTCTCCCGGTTTGTCCTCTAAGTACGCAAAGGTAGCTGATAATTTTCATTTGTAACGAAGAAGTGATTACGAAAATTAAAGTAATTTTATGTGCAAGTGCAAAACCGAAACAACTCCTACTTCATGGGTACCCGGTTCAGAAACTTGAAAACTTTTCAATGTCCTCATTATCTCGATCATATTATTTGGATGTCAATTCCAGCGGCGGAGCCTCGAACGAAAGCGACAACGCCGAGATTCGTCGCGAGGAGAATGGTGAGTAGTAGGAATTTTCCTCTCAGCCTCAGTCCGCTAGCGTCCGCGACTCCGCTGCCGAAGCGACGCACTCGCGCGTGAAATCTCGCCAGCTACCCGAGCTGATATCCATGTAATTTCCTTTATTGGCAGGCTTTTCAGTACACGTTTCTTGACGAGTTCCGACAAGACGAGGCTTGTTTAGATGTAAGTCAAGGTCACAGCGGAGCAAAAATAACGTTTTATGGATGCCACGAACTGAAGGGAAATCAAGAATTCAAATACACCAAGGTAGGGCGGGAATAGGATTAATTAAGGGTTATATTGCAAGAGAATATATGAAAGATCTTATATTTGAACTGCGGTTAAAGATATAAAGACATTAGTGATCATCGCAGTTATTTACACAACTTAGGCAGCTGTGAAATTAATCCTGAGAAAAAGTTTAGGTTTGAACGGGATTCGAACCCGTGACCTCTGCGATAACGGTACAGTGCGTTACCAACTGAGCTACCAAGCCAGCTGACAAGTGGTCACGTTGTGAGTTCGTAATATAAGAGTTAGATATTTAGCATACAGGTTTCTGTCAGCTAAAGATAAGTCATCTGCCTAAGCAGCTCCAGCGTTTGTCGTTTGTGGTAGCGTAAAAACCCTAAACACTAAACGTTCGTAAAAACAGCTTTGGAAAGTCCTTACGGCGATTAATGATGGTAATAGAACTGAGTGGAGTCCAATTCGGTCTGTGATCATACGAGTGATTAACAAAATCGGACGACCGCGAAGCGGGAGTCCGATTTGTTACTCACGAGTATGAGTACAGACTGAATTGGACGACACGATGTCCTGTTACCAATTAATCATTAACAATTACAATTTCCCACGAAAGTAAAAGTTTCATTTGATAAAGAGCTTTTTATTGTCATTTTAAATATCATAATTATAAAATATGGAGGACAGCTCGCAAAATGGCTGTGAAGTCTCTTTCAAAACAGTCACCAGAGACTAAACCTCCACAATTTTACAAAGTCAGTCTCAGTCAGAGGTTACTATAGTGATTGTAATCAATGTTGTGTTTGATGAAATTAGTGGAGAGGACTTAAAATGATTGGCTCATGTAACTGTCCGATTACAGGTGTCCGATCACAGCCAACTGTCCGATTACATTGTCCGATTACAACTTTGCAGATTAATTAGAGCAAAATACAGCAGTTTATGCACCAATCACATTTGAGGAAATTGTAATTGGTATGATTAATGTTCAAATCGGGCTGCTGATAGCCAATCACGTTCGAGAATTTTGTTATAGTTTTGATTAATTCGCTGATAAAACACCATGCGGGCTCGTTGCTCCTTTGTTTCGGACTGTTGCATTTTGTTTTGTTAAACAACAAGGCAACTCGCCCTCGTTTTCTAAGAGGGATTAAGATTGTCGACAAGGCGCCGCGGAGTCGACTAATCATTAAAAAACTTGGATTTGTTGCCTTACAAAATTTAATACGGCTAAGTTCTGCAAAGGTCAAACATGACACTGCGGGATTTCCTTGAGATGTGCCACCTTCTGATACAAACCCGCCTCTCTTGGCACGCTGAATTCTTTCCCAGTTGAGAGATGCCGGAGACTGGGCCTGAAAAAATCTACACCGACGTCTCTGACTAATTGTTATTTGCGCGCCAAAAATTCAAATCTAGCAACAACCAATCAGAGCCAGAACTCAGATTTGTGTATAGTTACGTCATCAGAATGGCATTTTTCAATTGAGTGTCGCAATAGCAAAACCAAAGTAAGCACTCTAGCCAGTCACAAAGGACACAGAGAATCCAGTGAACCACTCAAAACTCCAAGCAAATACATGTAGGTGACGCAAAGCGCGGGAAAACTGCGACGATTCGCGAATGGGTTTTGGACTTACAGTGGAACCCCGCCTTACGACCACCCCGTTAATACGGCCATCTCGTTATTACGGCCACTTTATCCTGGCCTGAACAAAAGCTCAGTCAGTCATTTTCTTACTGAAAGAACCCCTTTAATACGACCAATTTTCCATGGCCCGAAGGTGGTCGTATTAACGGGCTTCCACTGTACTTCTGATTGGTTGACAAAGTGGCGCGAGTTTTTTTAGCCAATTGCGTAGCGCTGTAATTTAAAACCAAAGTAAGTGCGAATTTCTTTCGACACTCAAGTGAAAACCGCTTTAAAAGAGGTGTGCGTTTGATATTCGTAATTTTTCATCAGTGTAAGAAGAATATTTCACTTACATATTTTTAATGTGAACTTTTTGCAGGACAAGAAATTGCTTCATGTGATTACAAACAACTGCGTAACAGCGACCAACAAAGGCTACCCAGTCATGGAGCACTGCGATGATATACCAGAACAAATATGGGAGATAAAACTCAATGATCTCTCCAAACTGACAACTAAGAAAACTCCTTAACACCTTGCAAAAGGAGTAGTATCTTAAGACTGATTTATACCGTCAACTGGCTTTCGGTTACGGACACCTTCCTTGAACGGGCATTAAGCCAAGTTCCCAGGCTCAGACAAACACTTAAGTTTTAACCTTCACATACAGACGGTTCCTCCAAAGTAGGCATGTTTTTTTGTCCAACGCTCTTCAGTTACGGGAGATTCAATCCTCCGTAGGTAAAGAGATGGCGACTGGTATATTTACACAAAATGTTTAGCGCGTAAAAACTTAAGCAACGCTCATAAAAACGTACAGAAAAGTTCAAAAACCGGCAAACCTTGCATAAACAATGCACAATGTCGCTAGCACAGGGACAAATGCTGCAAAAATATGGCTATCCCAGTACTTTATGGACTATGCGAAGTTCGCATGGTATTGTGGTATACACCCGCCATCTTTCTTTCTTACGGAGGATTATATTTCATTGTTCAAGAGCATTGTTTCTTTTAACAATGCCCATTAGTTCGGTAGTTTCATAAACTTAAGCGGAATATTATCCTGATTCCAGACGTTTTTTCTCTTCCATTTCTCAGTCAATGGTGATCCTCGACGCGTCTAGCGAGAAAAACCTTTAACCAGTGGGTTGCTGTCATTGCCGGCATTTTCGCTTTAGTATACATGAAGCAGAAAGAAGAAAAAAAAACCGTCTGGCTCAAGGGTAACGGAAGCTCGTTTATAGAACAAAATTTGCAGGTTTTGTCGCGTTACGAGGCCGGTGGCAAAAAGCAGACGACGGCAAAATCCGTTCTCCATGTTCTGCTCTTGCATGTTTGTGAATAACAATGAACGAGAAAGATGGGTGGACGAATACGCCCAATATGAAGCCATGTGTAGCGAGCAAACTTGCTCGGTCTAAAGATAGACTTGATTGGTATAACTGATAAGGCGATCAAAAGAAAATTATCTCAATTATATTACTCAGCGATAACTAGGTTTCTCTTTTTTTTAAAGAAAAGTCCAGAGATCTTTGTAATGTAGAACAACAATTAAGTTGAGATAATACGTAACTGCACTGATCTTGTCCTTTTAGTAGTCATTTCGCAGGCTGGTACTACAAGACTCTTAAAGTACATCTCAAATATCTAACCATTTTAGAAGAATTAGTTCCCGATTCCTCTGAATTTCACGTACTGTGAGTTTAATAATGAACTCTATTAGCATTTTTGACGTGTTTTTCAAGCTGTGGTGAAAATTCCATCCACTGAAGAGATTGGAAAGCCGTCATCAATACAAACATGTCATCTCCGAGGGTCCAGACAAAAGCGTTTTTAAGCATATTGATAATTCATTTTTCAGTTCCATGCAGCTCCAAAGTTGTTTTAGTGTAATTAATTATCCATGAAGGCAAATTGACGGAGCTTCATGCTAGGTTAGAGCATGTAAAATTTTCATATCGTGTGACATCAAGAGAAAATTTGACGACAAAAACTGAGTATGAACAATGCTCAGTTTTAAAAGGTGTAACGTTTGTACGCCTGGGAGGCAGGACGCGTCATTTCAAGGGAACAGAAAGTGGCGCATATGTTTGCCTTGCGCAATGCAGAAACAGGGAAAGTTTTGGAGAATTCCAGTTCTCCTGAATTTTCTTTCATGTTTGCTTCAGGGCATGACGCCTGCGCCGATGCTATTTCTTTAAATTTTTGTAAGGTGAAACCAACGAAATGGAATGAAACGTGCAGACTATGTGTTTACATAGCTTCGAGTAAAAGAACTACAATACCATGTCGCGGTTTACGATCACAAGTTTATAAATTGAACATATTTCATTGTCCCATATTTCTTAATTATATTGCTGAAATCTAATATAAAATGACACATTTTGTAAAACGTGTTAGAGTACTGTGTTAATCTTAAAAACATAAGAACTGCTTTTAGTTAAGGATTGGAAGGCGTGATGGTCTCATGGTGAATACGCGCGACTCCGGATCGAGTGGACTCGGTTCGAGCCCTGACCGGAGACATTATGTTGTGTTCTTAGGCAAGACACTTCACTGTCACAGTGCCTCTCTCGACGCGGGCGTAAAAATGGGAACCGGCGAATTTATAGCCTGCAAAAAGGCTCACGGCGAAGACGGAAAAAAATTCAGCGAGGAAAGCGAGCGGACGGGGACGAAACCGAAGAATTCGGAGAGCGAAGCGATAGGGGCGGGCTCGTCGGGCGCCTGTTTGAAGGCTAGCGAATTCAATGGTAGTGGGTTACCCTGCGATGAACTAGCACCCCATTGAGCGGAGAAAAAGTAGAAATACTCCTAGTCGCTTCATGCTACAGAAACCGGGTTTAGCGCCGGCCTGATGGGCCACTTGGCTCGTGTGCTCGTTTAGTCAGTAGGGGGCTCGGAAACAAAGTGGTGTACCCCAAAAATTATTAATAACTGGGATACTGCGATTAGCCTTTATCAAATTTCCGCGATTAGTGTTTCACTCTCAGAAAAGTCGGGAC
The DNA here is from genome assembly GCF_042242905.1 of Orbicella faveolata. Taxonomy (NCBI): domain Eukaryota; kingdom Metazoa; phylum Cnidaria; class Anthozoa; order Scleractinia; family Merulinidae; genus Orbicella; species Orbicella faveolata. The sequence continues at coordinate 1,868,305 of NW_028301555.1, forward strand.
ACATCTGCGACCTGGAAACAGAATAAGATCATCAATGACAATTATTACTTTTCCCTTTTGCCTTTATTGCACTAAGAAGAACAGAGAGTGATAAACCTCTTAATCTATTCGCTTCCTTTGACAGCATGGCTTTCCTGAGCTGTTTCTTTTTTACTTCTTTTTTTCGCTGCTGAACTATTATCTAAAACACAGCTCGTTTAAGGTTCCGTGAGAGCACGTCTTACTGGTCAGATGGTGAAACCTCTTCAATAAAGATTCTTGAAGTGGAACCAAAGCCTGTATAAGCATTTCCCAGCGCCTGGCCAGTGCCCACACATTCACCGACGTTAATTTTCACCGCGACATTTCCTGCAAGAATGCCGCCGCAGTAGCCTTCAATATGGCCATGCTCGTGTTTGTTGAGGTCTCCAGCGTGAGCCTGGTACAACGCAGCATCAATAGCACTGGGGGAGCTGCATTCGGCATCGTTGAACGTAAAATACCAACGATTGCAGCATTGGCTGCATCCGGAGATCCTGATATTCCCAGAGTAGTAGACATGTAGGAGAGTGTTACTGTGACACTTGTGGAATTCACATGTCTGTTGATCGAGATAATTTTATGATACGGTCAGGAAGTTAATGCGCTTTGTCAATCCAAAACTTCAACTTTCTCTAAGGAAACCTCCGAGCAAACCCCGGCAACCCCCCCCGAGCATTTGAACTTTTAAAGTTTTGGTGGTTCAAATTTCCATTCCCTGGGCAAAACGTGGCGAGCAAATTTCCCACCTCAATACCATCTCAGACGGTCAAATGCCCCTACACCCGGGACATAATGGCAAAAATGAGGTCTAGGCATCCACTGTGAATTTCCACTGTGTTCTAAGATCTGTTTTTCTATATAAATGAAAGATAAAAGTGATTAAAACACAGCATAGACCTTTGGAAGGCTGTTATCTTCAGCGACAACGTTTACAAAAGAACTGGATTGTCCCTTTCTGTCTTCTCGCCTCAATATGGTTTCGAGACAATTTGTTCAAATTCCCCTTCCCACCCTTTCCATATGGTGTCAATTCCCCCTCCCCCTCCCAGCCACCTCTGATGTCACACTTCTCCCCCCGTACATCCTCTTGTCAAATTCCCAGGATATACCCGGGAGAATGTTGATGTCTCTATTTGATCGATACATGAAACTTTTAAACTTAGGCTTTTCACACATTGATACAACGATATTACACTCAATTCCATAGTGTCACTTAAATTTAAGTGTTAGAACTATATTTATACACCGTAGTAGTATAAAGAAACGCACTGCTTCTTTTAAAAATGATCTGAACAGCAAGAGTGTATTTTTGTGGGAAAACAAACTTCTTCATAAAGTTAATGGGAATGCTCACCACATACCAAAATCCTTAAAAGATACTAGAATTTAAAATAATTCATTTATATTTCATCTAAGAGGCACCGTACCAGACTGTCTTTTCAATCAATGAGTGCAAAAGTGCAAAAGGCAAGAGAATGACTAGGTCTGTTTAAACTGCAGAGAATGTTTTTTCTAACATGAAAATCGAGTGTTAAAATGTTCTTTTGTTCAAATGCGATGACGGGAAAATGGCTCACCGCTATGACGCCTTTATCCTTGCCGTCCTCTTTCTTCCAAGTACACTCCTTAAATGAGGCGGCAAATGTCTGATGGCACAACGAATTAAAAACCAACAGGCACAGTGCAATGTGCAGGGCAGGACTGTGAGCCATGGCAGTCTGTCAAATAAAGACCAAACAACAGTTTTGACAGAGATGCAAGTATTGTTTTCTTACACCTCAATAGAACAACAAGCTCTAGAGCACTACTACAAGTGGACGATTGGCTTTTAGTGATGAATTGACGCACTCTTCAATGGAGTAAATAGTTATTATTCGGCTTCAACACTGAAATTGTAAGTTGAAAGTGATTCACTGATTGTGCGTTTCGTCGTCCTGTTATTCAAGTCATCACTATAACTGAGAAACATACCGTCTCCAAAACTGAATGTTACCCGGTTGCTGTCTTCTTTCCGCCCTACTAATCTGAATAACACGAACGTACTCTTGAAAGCACCTTATATAACCAAATAGCAACATAAGAAAGCAGAACTTTCTTATTAATTTGTTTGTTGTTCAATATGTAGCTAGAGGCAGATCTTTCCTTTTGTTATTTGTTATTTAAATGGTTGTGGAGGACACCGTTTAATCATCCAGAAAAGCAATTCACATTACGCTACTCTGCATTATGCTACTTTGCACTTGAGTGCACTGTACATGCAGTTTGCCACGGACTTAAACTTGAAAAAGAAAATTCCACTCAAAATTAGCCTCAAAATTTGCCGAAACTAACCAATAGAAACATGAAACGAGTCTGTAACTTGTTTGTTTACTAGTTTTCTGTATGTGCATTGTTAACATGGTCCGTTTGCAAAAATGCTCACCACCATTATTCTCGATTTATTTTTTTCGCTTGGTCAATTTTCTTTTAAGCAGGCCTGACCACCTTCGCTGTTCCGTCAGTCAGTCGTTGCTCAAAAGCATAACTTTCTTTTCTTTCTTTGTTTTCCGTAATTGATTGAAGGAGATCCTCCATTACTTTAAGAGCCTGGTTACAAGGAGGGAGGGTTACCCTAGCAACACACCTAAAATTAAACGTTTGATTTTTCGTGTAGAAACTAAAATATTACGTTCTTCATGAGGAAATAGATTCCGTATAACAAACATGTGATGTGCAATTTGAGTACTCGCTTATAGGAAGTCATTTTCATGGTCGTCTTAATACGGGTTATTGACTAAGCGTGAGGTCAAGATGGCTAGATATTGGCCAAGAGAAGGAAAAAGAACGAGGCCAATATCCAGCCATCTTGAACAAACAAGGTTGGTCAATAAAGGATTTATATGGTAAGATCACTACTTTCTTGCGGGACACAGCAGTGGCGCTTTCCATTCAACCAAAAATTCCGAAATCAGTTTCGAAACGGGGGCAAATGGTGCGACAATGGAAGCTTTCCATTCGACTAAAAATTCCGGTGTGAATTTCCGGAAATTTCCATGGGTGAATGGTACTGACTTTTCCAGTGTGGAAAACGACAAGCCGCACAGTTTTGTTTGCTTGGAATTTTTCAATGACTTCGAGGTTTAAATCGCAAATATAGAAGCAAACGGAACAATGATATGTCGACATCGTGACTTTTTATAGACCACAACAGCATGGACCTTATACAAACCACAACGGTGCGAAGCGAAGAGGTCGGAAAACAAAGGATTTAATGAGTCGAACAATGGTTCTGCACGCGTTATAAATCTTTGCACATTTCTTAGCCAACCTATGCAAAACAAACAAGTACACCGCAGGGGCATTATTTTTATAAAACGCTTTCTTCACGAATTTAGCTGTGGCTGGTATTTGTCGAAATATAGCTAGAAGCAGATGTTTCCTTTTTGTTATTTGTTATTTAAATTGTTGTGGAGGGCACCATTTCATCATCCAGAAAAAAAATCACATTACGCTACTCTGCATTATACTGCTTTGCACTGGGCTGCACTGTACATGCACTTTGCCACGGACCTCAACTTCCGAAAGAAACTTCCACTCAAAATTAGCCTCAAAATTTGCCGAAACTAACCAATAGAAACATGAAACGAGTCTGTAACTTGTTTATTTAACTGTTTTCTGTATGTGCATTGTTAACATGGTCCGTTTGCAAAGAAGGCACCACCGTTATTCTCAATTTATTTTTTGCATTGGTCAATTTTCTTTCAAGCAGTCTTGGTCACCTTTGCTGTTCCGTCAGTCAGTCTTGAAAGCATAACTTTCTTTTCTTTCTTTGTTATCCGGAATTAATTAAAGCAGATCTGTACGGGTCCGCAAATGATCCCAGGACCGCAAATGATCCCGGACCGGAAATGATCCCCATATTGGACCGCAAATGATCCCGATCAAAAAATAAGGAATGGCATGGATTTATATCAGAGGAAGGTGAGAACATGTACAAAAATAATGAACTAAAAAACATATTTTATCATTTTGCAAAAAAAACTTTCCACAATTGCTGTTTTGTTCTTCGAAGGGTACAGATCGTTTTCACTATCACGCAATAACAGAAATAATAAATCGAAAACCAACCAATGGAAAAAGCTAAGAAGTTGTGATGTACGCTATAGAAGATAACTAAATAAGATACTTCTCCAAGTTTCAGGCCTTTGCGTTTCCCCAAACGTCAGATATTCGTCGTAAATGTTTCCCAGAAATTTACAGAGTCCAGTAAGAAAACGCCATGTTGGTGTACATCCGTGGTACACCAATATGGCGGCCGGAATATAGTGTAAACATCTGGAACTTACTTTGGCTTTCTAGGCGACTGACTATCAGTACTAAACAAACAAGCATTTACATAAGCACTTTTCCTAATGCTCTAACTTCTAAAAAGGCTCAAAATCATGAGATAAATATATATTTTTCAACAAACCCGATCGTAGCCTTGTGTCACGCAAGCTCCATAACTCTGAAATTCAAAATGCTCTAGTTTCCAAATGAAGCACGCTAATTGTAAACAGATATAAATATACCGCCTCTTATGCCTGATGAATATAAAAACACGTCACGTGAAGACGATCTATTGAATTAGAAGTCTTAGAAAAACACATACTTGTAAACATTCTCGAAATTCCGGTGGCGATAGTATCAAACATCTATCAAACAACTAATTGTCAAAACGAAGTGCAAGCCTTGGCTTTGCGTGGTCATGAAGTTGAACTTCATAACTATAGCTTGGAATTTTGGCTTCTTAGAATACTCAAGTAGTCATTTCCGAGGAATTAAAGCCAAAATACGACCAAGGAAAAATTATAAAATAAATTTGTTCAAATTTCCAGTGCTACACACTAGGTGTTTTACAGAGTGATGAAGCGTTGTAGGCTTGTGGGTCTACTCAGGTGACAGCGTCTTCTGTAATAGTTGCTTCATGGTTAGATTTTAGTTTAAAACTTTAGACGAGTGGCGTTAATGGCTGATAAAATGTGATTTAATTATAACACCGAAATATCAATGTGTAACAAAGGAGGATATGTAGCGTATGGTGCACTGATCATAATTTTACTGAGAATTGCAAAGAAATGTAACCCAAGTCGTGTTTTGATGATTGAGTGGTGATATTCATAACATCGTAGTTAGCAACAAAGTTTAGTCGAAAGTATGAAAAAAAAAAAAGAATCAAGTTGTGAGCCATTATAATTATAAGATGGCTTAAATAAAAACATCGGTATTCACGTACGCCAATTCTCTATCCACACCATTCCACCATCCATGCCATTCCTTATTTTTTGATCGGGATCATTTGCGGTCCAAAATGGGGATCATTTCCGGTCCGGGATCATTTGCGGTCCGGGGTCATTTGCGGTCCTGGGATCATTTGCGGACCCGTACAGATCCTCCATTACCTTAAGGGCCTGTTTACAAGGAGGGAGGGTTACCCTAGCAACACACCTAAAATTGAATGTTTGAGTTTTCGTGTAGAAACTAAAACATCACGTTCTTCGTGAGGAAATAGATGCCGTATGGTTGAACTCGCCTAAAAACACGCATTAAAAACGCCGCACTTTTGCGATATTCCATCAATTTAACTACTGTGCACCTTTTTTGTTTTTTATTTTCATTGGCCCAGAGACAAACATGTGATGTGCAATTTGAGTGATCGCTTGTTGGAAGTCATTTTTATGGTCGTCTTAATACGGGTTATTGACCAAGCGTGAGGTCAAGATGGCTGAATGTTGGCAAAGACAAGAAAAAAGAACGAGGCCAATATCCAGCCATCGTGAACGAACAAGTTTAGTCAATAGAGAATTTATATGGTAAAGAACACTATTTTCTTGCAGGACACAGCAGGGGCGCTTTCCATTCGACGAAAAATTTCGAAATTTTCGAAACGGGGACTAATGGTACGACAATTTCTAGGGAAAGGTCCCAGAAAATCCGGAAATTCTTCAATTTCCGACAAGCGAACCATTGAACCGGAAATTTTGGAAATTGAGGGATGAGAATAAAAGGGAACGGAAATTTCCAAGACAAAATGTTCGAAAATTTGAGAGTGCCTCACGAGGTTGTCCTCTTTTTCGGAAATTATGTTCCGTCAGTCAGTCGTTGCTTAAAAACAGAACTGTCTTTTCTTTCTTTGTTATCCGTAATTAAATGAAGCAGATCCCCTATTACTTTAACGGCCTGTTTACAAGAAGGGAGGGTTTTCCTAGCAACACATCTAAAATTGAACGTTTGATTTTTCGTGTAGAAACTAAAATATTGCGTTCTTCGTGAGGAAATAGATGCCGTATGGTTGAACTCGCCTTAAAACACGCATTAAAAGAGCCTCACTTTTGCGACATTCCATCAATTTAACTACTGTGCACCTTTTTTGTTTCATTTTCATTGGTCCAGAGACAAACATGTGATATGCAATTTGAGTGTTAGCTTATGGGAAGTCATTTTCATGGTCGTTTTAATACGGGTTATTCACCAAGCGTGAGGTCAAGATAGCTGAATGTTGGCAAAGACAAGAAAAAGGAACGAGGCCAATATCCAGCCATCTTGAACGAACAAGTTTGGTCAATAAAGGATTTATATGGTAAAGAACACTATTTTCTAGGGGGACACAGCAGGGGCGCTTTCCAAAAATTCCGAAATTTTCGAAACGGGGACAAGTGGTACGATAATTTTCAGGGTAAGATCCTAGAAAATCCGGAAATTGTTCAATTTCCGAAAAGCGAACCATTCAAAAGGAAATTCTGGAAATTCCGGGATGAAAATCCAAGGGAACGGAAATTTCCAGGACAAAATGTTCAAAAATTTGAGTATGCCTCACGAGGTTTTCCTCTTTTTCGGAAATTATGCAAATTGGCAATTTTCTATTCAGCGCTAGTTCTTTTGACCGCGATCACAGCAAGTTGGACATCTCAAGCAAGATAGTTCCATCTTGCCCGCTCGGGTAGCCAATCACAGCGCAGGATTTGATTCATCTTGCCCGGTCACGGAGCTAGCCATATAATAAAACTCATTATTTAAACCCTTTGTTTTGCGACGTTTTCGCTGCCGTTGTGGTTTGTGTAAGGTCCTTGCCGCCGTGGTCTATAAAAAGTCACAACGTCGACTTGTCAGTAGTAGTGGTATGGTCTAGTCCAGTCTGGTCTAGCCCAGTACGGATTTGACAGGTATTGTGATGCAAATAAAAAGGTATTGTTATAGAAAGGAGTTCTACTGTTGTCTTGAGCTTGACGTATCCATGGTAACCAGAATCCCCGCCCCCTTTGATGGTTGAGGAATGACGTCATTAATCTCGTTTCCGTGTTAGCCGAGTGAAAAGCCTGGTTTCTAACATATAGAAAGAAATCACGCAATTTCAAAGTTAACCAATTTTGACATCAAATGTTTCCCTAAAATTACAGGACAGAGACATGTGCAACTCCCTAGTGGTTTGCGCTCAACTTGTGAATGAAAGTATTTGCAGAAGTGTTTACCAATGGCACAACAGTTCAATCATGTCCACGTCCTCGTTTGTTATTCTCTCATAGCCATGGGGATCTATGACCCGTTTTTCGTACACAAGCTGGTACTTTTTCTTCTGAGTGAGTGTGGCCAGTGAGTACTCTTTGGAGTTTCGGGCGATGCGATAAGGGTTGTAAGTATCAGTTTGTCGCGTTTTCTCGAGAGGGCGTCCAATTTCGTCTAAACCATTTTGCCGCAACACTTGGTAATTTACCTGCTTGACACCTTCACTGTTTAAAGAGATTCCCCTCACTTTGCATTCTTCTTTTTCTTTCTTCGTGAAGTAGCCATAATTTTTCGGTCGCCCGGATGCAAATTCAGTGATGAAATCGTCTTCTCCCAACTCGTCCTTGAAATCACCGAGAAAGTCGTCAAGGGGAGGATTGTTTTCATGAGGTAAACTGGAAAAAATAATGCTGTCGGTGTCTGTGTGCTGTACTCGTTCTTGTAGCATGTCCAGAGCTGCATACAAACGAAGTCGAGCCCAACATTTCGTGAAACAAGCGATGAAAATGTTGAGGCTTAGTGAGACAGGTTCGTCATTCGATTCCTTATTTGGTCACAATATCCTATGATTGGTCAGAATAGCAAAGGCAGGAAAATCAGGACGCTGTCAAACTAGTTTGACGGCGTCCTTCACAAAGGTTGATTTCCTTATTTGGTTAGAAAATGCTGTGATTGGTCAAATATGATGTCATGCTATTGAAACGTGCTGAGCGGTGATTGTCTGATAAATTCCATATAACGTGTGGACCAGGAGGGAGAGGTGAACACGTCAGATTTGGCTGACCCTATGATCATGGCCATTATGACGTCACGGCGAAAGAAGCGCGCAAATGGACAAAATTTTCGAAAATGGCGTCGTCCCCTCTCGCTGTTGCAACTTTTTGAGGCGGATTTCTCCAATCATTCCAGCTTCAAATGGTATTGTATTTGGATCTCAGGGAGTGACTATCATTTTTCTTTCTTGAGAGGTAAGTAGATTTTAATTATAACCGAAAGATCTTGCATAAAGTGTATTTAAAGTGTTACAGTCATCGCTCTCCGGTGGAAATATGTGGGGCAAAATTTTGAATATTCGCCCTGTAAAATTGCCTTTTTTACGTGATCGGTAACCTAAAGAAACGTGTAACTTGGTCACAGAATAGCTTGTATGTATAGGAAAACATTGTAGTTGAAGATGATTTTGAAGAATCATCAGTAAAAATGATCAATCCATTTGAGTATGAAATATCTGCGATCTTGTGCTCGGAGTGTTCTTTCACAAAACTGAAACCTTTTCACATATTCTGCAACGGGCCTAGCAAACAGAAATATTATCGACAATGAAGGAAATGAGAACTTCCACAAACAAGAACTTAAGCTTAATTATTTAAATAAGACAAAGCTTGCCTACTGCACAACGGTGGTTAAAATGCAGACAGAGAATAAAATGCAGACTGCAGACTTTTTAAGAATATTGTATTCCCATTTTCTTTATATAGAGCTTGTGCTCCGTTTAGCCTGAAATACATGGCTCAGGTTAGCCGGTGTATGGTTAGCTCGATCTCTCTATAAATGAAAATGGGAATATGATATTCTTAAAAAGCCTCCAGTCTACATTTTACCCATGGTTTGCAGTCTAGTCTTGTAAGACTTTTCTCTTCTGCATAGGCCACTTTCGTGCTGCTTTGACCATAGGCTGGTAGTTTGGGGTATTTTCAATTTCCCATAGGGAGTCTCTGCGGAGGAAAGATTACAAGGCCCCATTTATATGGTCTCGGGTACTGGAGACAACCCTATCAGACCCTTCTGAGGCAACTTTATCAAGTGTTTATATGAAATGAAGTTGTCCCTCCAGGATTACTTCAGCCTTTTTTCATACTCCAGTGCTCAGTTATTCTTCTTTCTTTGGCTTCCTTTCAGTCATTTGACAACTGGGGGGTTTTATGAGTTAAATTTTATTTCTTCAAACCATGAGTTGCCCCAGGTAGGCCAGTCATAGTATTTTGATGAAAAAAGGTTATCAGGCCTACCGGTTACCCTGGTTTTGTTGCTAAGGGTGACTTGTGTTTCACTTTCTCAACAAAATGGTGAAAGTTAGCTCGTCCAGGGTCACTGGGGTGAGGGTTTTCTTGGTTACCTAAGACCAAATAAGGGCCCTCACTGTCGGCTGCAATTATGTATGCTTATATAACAAAACTTGAGTTCCTGTTGCTGAGTCTTATTATGTTTACAAAATTGGCACAGTTTATCAACAATTTAGGAATTTGAAGTCTGATTTATTTTAATTCCTAAACAATATTGTAACTTTTCTGTAAGTAAGGATCCAAAAATGCTTTATGCAGAGTGTTTGTTGTAGTTTGTTTGACACACTTCAGAAATTTTATTTTTCCTTTGTGCAGGTGAGGGTGCTGAAAAAATTTCTTTATGAGAAAATCTGAAGACTTCAGTTCAATACAATGATACTGGAAATGAGCTATTTAATGTTTTATAAATTATGTTATTAACTCCATGTACATTATTACATTGTATCTGCTTGGATGGGACTTAAAAGGTGGATGGGGTTGGATCGTTTAATTGTGAGAATTGCACTTTTTAATGGTAAATACATATTGAGTTCCTGGTGCTAGATCTCATTAGGAAATTTGTCTTTTAGTTTACATTTTCTGTTGAAAAGAGTTAGGGGCAATATAAAAACCAAAGAGGGAAGGGAGATCATATAAACATTTACTGCAATTTTCAACTGGTGAATATTATGAGGAGTCTTATTTGATCTTTTTAAACCTTAGGTTACCATCCTCCACTACCTTTGCAAGACCATTCAAGCAGGTCCCGTTTCTGGCAGTACATGCAACCACTATGGAAAGCTATCTATTTATTTGTCAATGTACTGTCAATTAAACATTGAAAACCCAATCCTGTGTGTTTTTTGTGTTTTTTTTTTTTTGTTATTTGCTGAAAATGTACACTTATCATTCTCTTGAAGCCAAAATAAACTCATCAATGCAAAAAGCAATAGGGAAGCTGGAATGGAAAGAGCTGGGGAGAATCAGGCTTGGGGTTCATGTTTACAAGTACAACCTCTGTCACACTCTTCTCGAGAATATTTTTTTGTAGGTCAGTTTAAGCTTAGTGTAAAATAATTGTTAAAGCTATCTTTATTCACATAAGATTTATGATGAAAATTAAAAGCATAAAGTATAAAGAAAAGAATTGATTATCATTTCAAACTTACAGGTAGTAAAGCTATTATAGTTTGTCTAGACAGATACTATTAGAAAACAAGGGGTTTGGTTATAATAAGAGATCACCTGATATTGATCTTTCCAGCTTTGTCATAGCCTTCCACTACACTCTTTGTTTTGGCAAAAAGTCATTTTGGCTTAACAAGTTTCTGCTGGTTAAGTTAACTCTTATTGCTAATGGCTTAGCATTGGAAGTATCCCTGTTCATATATCCTTTCCTCTTTAATTCACTTGCTGCTTGCAACCAGATGCTGTATTTTTTAGTTCTTTCTATTTAACATCCTACACAGTTTACTGTTACAGTCTATACAGGTTTAAATTAACTCACTGAGAAATGAAAAAAAAAAAAGGAAATAGAACCCAAAGCACCAGTTTAGGATACCTCTCTTGTCAGAAGTTCAGAAGAAGAAACAGCTTTTGCACTGCGTGCGGACGTCCGAGGAAACACATCCTGCTCCGATCTCATATTTGACGAACATTTTGACATGAAATGAAGCACCTTTCTGTGAAGAGGTCTCGTCCATGTTATTCTGAATATCATCTGTTTCATCTAGGTCTCCTGTACAGTGATTTTATATCATTTTACCATCTAAAATATCCACAGGTCTGTTCGGAGCTGGGTGGCCTCGCAGAAGAAAATGTTATCTTTCACTTTGACGGTTTTGCGGATAATTTAGCGCAAAAAAATATATCCTTGCTGCATTATTTACTTTTCAACCCAGCATATGACTTAATAGTTCAAATGTCTTTGCAAGGGACCATTTTATATCTAATACTTTCTCATATTTCGAGGGTTTCGAGTATTGATCAACAGGTCCTCCACGCTATCGTCTAAAAAATAATGGGTTTAAACCCACTGATCATTTTTATGCACATGTTAAATGATTCGTTTTCATCACTGTTCAAACGTTTTAAACCATATCAAGATCATATTGTTGTGTTCGTGTTGTTCGTTGTTGGGTTCTCCTGATATTGCCCAAGAAACGGGCACAAAGCTTCACTTTTCAATAGCGTTTTCAATTGAGCGATCTCGAAATTTTGCATGTTTTTGTGCCTTCTGACATCTAGTTTTTGAACACCAAAGTATTTTTGGACACAATGTTAACAGGTTATCTTATTCCTGTGGTCTGTTGATCGCTTTCTTTCAAATTCTTTGAGCAATCATCGGATGGAAAACTTTTCTGGTGTCATTTTTTAGCGGCCATTGAAACTTCACGGGCCGGCTCACGAGTGACGTCATAATGGCCAAGATCATCGGGCGGGCAATCGCATGGCTACGTAAGCAAAGTTGACCTCTCCCTCCTGGTGTGGACCTATTCATCTCCTTTACTCGCAACAATCGTTTGGTTTGAGCGCATCCAGAAAAAGGGAGAAGAAAGAAGAAACAGTATGACAGGCGAACCAGGGTTAGTAGGGAATGGCGGCGTTCTAAAATCCTACATACTTTATGTAGGTAAAAAACAAACGGCTCTTTTAGGAGCCACCACATTAATAAAAGTCAATGAGCCAACATGCTTTCCCGAGTTCTTTTAATTTTGTGCTCGAGCACGTGGAGACGCGCATTTATTATTCACAAAATCGATTATCGATCATCAAAACTGCAGCGTCATAAAATTCAGTTTGACAGCGTCCTCAAAACCAACAATGAATGTGATTGATGAACCACTCTTGACGGCTGTCCGTTCTATTGAGAACGCGGAACAAGACAACGATTCTCAAGAGGTAATAAATATAACTTAAAATGGGAGTATATGTCGGGCGAACACAAATCCGTACCATTATTTTGAAATGGGTCGTTGAAATTGAATGGAAAAGATAACTTCATACTTTAACTTACATGATTTAATCAGACCTGGAATTTGAAGACGGCTAAGGGTTTTGAAAAGAAATTATTTTGACTTTGAATTAGGTCACTGAAATTGAATGGAAAGGATAACAAACAAGGTTGGTCAATAAAGGATTTATATGGTAAAGATCACTACTTTCTTGCGGGACACAGCAGTGGCGCTTTCCATTGGACCAAAAATTCCGAAATTTTCGAAACGGGGGCAAATGGTACGACAATGGGCGCTTTCCATTCGACTAAAAATTCCGGTGTGAATTTCCGGAAATTTCCATGGGCGAATGGTACTGACTTTTCCAGTGTGGAAAGCGACAAGCCGCACAGTTTTGTTTGCTTGGAATTTTTCAATGACTTCGAGGTTTAAATCGCAAATATAGAAGCAAACGGAACAATGATATGTCGACATCGTGACTTTTTATAGACCACAACAGCATGGACCTTATACAAACCACAACGGTGCGCAGCGAAGAGGTCGGAAAACAAAGGGTTTAATGAGTCGAACAATGGTTCTGCACGCGTTATAAATCTTTGTACATTTCTTAGCCAACCTATGCAAAACAAACAAGTACACCGCAGGGGCATTATTTTTATAAAACGCTTTCTTCACGAATTTAGCTGTGGCTAGTTTTTGTCGAAATATAGCTAGAAGCAGATGTTTCCTTTTTGTTATTTGTTATTTAAATTGTTGTGGAGGGCACCATTTCATCATCCAGAAAAAAAAATCACATTACGCTACTCTGCATTATACTGCTTTGCACTGGGCTGCACTGTACATGCACTTTGCCACGGACCTCAACTTCCGAAAGAAACTTCCACTCAAAATTAGCCTCAAAATTTGCCGAAACTAACCAATAGAAAAATGAAACGAGTCTGTAACTTGTTTATTTAATAGTTTTCTGTATGTGCATTGTTAACATGGTCCGTTTGCAAAGAAGGTCACCACCGTTATTCTCAATTTATTTTTTGCATTGGTCAATTTTCTTTCAAGCAGCCTTGGTCACCTTCGCTGTTCCGTCAGTCAGTCTTGAAAGCATAACTTTCTTTTCTTTCTTTGTTATCCGGAATTAATTAAAGCAGATCCTCCATTACCTTAAGGGCCCGTTTACAAGGAGGGAGGGTTACCCTAGCAACACACCTAAAATTGAATGTTTGAGTTTTCGTGTAGAAACTAAAACATCACGTTCTTCGTGAGGAAATAGATGCCGTATGGTTGAACTCGCCTAAAAACACGCATTAAAAACGCCGCACTTTTGCGATATTCCATCAATTTAACTACTGTGCACCTTTTTTGTTTTTTATTTTCATTGGCCCAGAGACAAACATGTGATGTGCAATTTGAGTGATCGCTTATGGGAAGTCATTTTTATGGTCGTCTTAATACAGGTTATTGACCAAGCGTGAGGTCAAGATGGCTGGATGTTGGCAAAGACAAGAAAAAAGAACGAGGCCAATATCCAGCCATCGTGAACGAACAAATTTGGTCAATAGAGAATTTATATGGTAAAAAACACTATTTTCTTGCAGGACACAACAGGGGCGCTTTCCATTCGACGAAAAATTTCGAAATTTTCGAAACGGGGACAAATGGTATGACAATTTCTAGGTCCGGCAGAAAATCCGGAAATTCTTCAATTTCCGACAAGCGAACCATTGAACCGGAAATTTTGGAAATTGAGGGATGAGAATAAAAGGGAACGGAAATTTCCAGGACAAAATGTTCGAAAGTTTGAGAATGCCTCACGAGGTTGTCCTCTTTTTCGGAAATTATGTTCCGTCAGTCAGTCGTTGCTTAAAAACAGAACTGTCTTTTCTTTCTTTGTTATCCGTAATTAAATGAAGCAGATCCTCTATTACTTTAAGGGCCTGTTTACAAGAAGGGAGGGTTTTCCTAGCAACACACCTAAAATTGAACGTTTGATTTTTGGTGTAGAAACTAAAATATTACGTTCTTCGTGAGGAAATAGATGCCGTATGGTTGAACTCGCCTTAAAACACGCATTAAAAGCGCCGCACTTTTGCGATATTTCATCGATTTAACTACTGTGCACCTTTTTTGTTTCATTTTCATTGGTCCAGAGACAAACATGTGATATGCAATTTGAGTGTTAGCTTATGGGAAGTCATTTTCATAGTCGTTTTAATACGGTTTACTCACCAAGCGTGAGGTCAAGATAGCTGAATGTTGGCAAAGACAAGAAAAAGGAACGAGGCCAATATCCAGCCATCTTGAACGAACAAGTTTGGTCAATAAAGGATTTATATGGTAAAGAACACTATTTTCTAGGGGGACACAGCAGGGGCGCTTTCCATTCCAAAGCAGCGGGGGCGCTTTCCAAAAATTCCGAAATTTTCGAAACGGGGACAAGTGGTACGATAATTTTCAGGCTAAGATCCTAGACAATCCGGAAATTGTTCAATTTCCGAAAAGCGAACCACTCAAAAGGAAATTCTGGAAATTCCGGAATGAAAATCAAATGGAACGGAAATTTCCAGGACAAAATGTTCAAAAATTTGAGTATGCCTCACAAGGTTGTCCTCTTTTTCGGGAATTATGCAAATTCGCAATTTTCTATTCAGCGCTAGTTCTTTTGACCGCGAT
The DNA here is from genome assembly GCF_042242905.1 of Orbicella faveolata. Taxonomy (NCBI): domain Eukaryota; kingdom Metazoa; phylum Cnidaria; class Anthozoa; order Scleractinia; family Merulinidae; genus Orbicella; species Orbicella faveolata. Next base: position 1,883,510 of record NW_028301555.1, read on the forward strand.
CACAGCAAGTTGGACATCTCAAGCAAGGATGACGGCGACGCGTGTATGAAAATGGGTTAATATTTTACTTTAGAACGTTTACACTTAATTATATGCCGATCAATACCAGGTACAGCTAAATTCGTCAAGAAAGCGTTTTATTAAAATAATGTTCCCGCGGTGTACTTGTTTGTTTTGCATAGGTTGGGGTAGGAAATGTATAAAATTTATAACGCGTGCAGAACCATTGTACGTATGGGTTATTGACCAAGTGTGAGGTCAAGATGGCTGGATATTGGCCAAAAGAAGGAGGCCAATATCCAGCCATCTTGACCGAACAACCTCGGTCAATAAAGTATTTATTATATGGCTTTCGGGGAAATTTTTCTTGCGGGACACGGCGGGTAGTCCCGAGCGGGCAAGATAGTTCCATCTTGCCCGCTCGGGTCGCCAATCACAGCGCAGGATTTGATTCATCTTGTCCGCTCACGGAGCTAGTCATATAATAAAACTCATTATTTAAACCCTTTGTTTTGCGACGTTTTCGCTGTCGTTGTGGTTTGTGTAACGTCCTTGCCGCCGTGGTCTATAAAAAGTCACAACGTCGACTTGTCAGTAGTAGTGGTATGGTCTAGTCCAGTCTGGTCTAGCCCAGTACGGATTTGACAGGTATTGTGATGCAAATAAAAAGGTATTGTTATAGAAAGGAGTTCTACTGTTGTCTTGAGCTTGACGTATCCATGGTAACCAGAATCCCCGCCCCCTTTGATGGTTGAGGAATGACGTCATTAATCTCGTTTCCGTGTTAGCCGAGTGAAAAGCCTGGTTTCTAACATATAGAAAGAAATCACGCAATTTCAAAGTTAACCAATTTTGACATCAAATGTTTCCCTAAAATTACAGGACAGAGACATGTGCAACTCCCTAGTGGTTTGCGCTCAACTTGTGAATGAAAGTATTTGCAAAAGTGTTTACCAATGGCACAACAGTTCAATCATGTCCACGTCCTCGTTTGTTATTCTCTCATAGCCATAGGGATCTATGACCCGTTTTTCGTACACAAGCTGGTACTTTTTCTTCTGACTGAGTGTGGCCAATAAGTACTCTTTGGAGTTTCGGGCGATGCGATAAGGGTTGTAAGTATCAGTTTGTCGCGTTTTCTCGAGAGGGCGTCCAATTTCGTCTAAACCATTTTGCCGCAACACTTGGTAATTTACCTGCTTGACACCTTCACTGTTTAAAGAGATTCCCCTCACTTTGCATTCTTCTTTTTCTTTCTTCGTGAAGTAGCCATAATTTTTCGGTCGCCCGGATGCAAATTCAGTGATGAAATCGTCTTCTCCCAACTCGTCCTTGAAATCACCGAGAAAGTCGTCAAGGGGAGGATTGTTTTCATGAGGTAAACTGGAAAAAATAATGCTGTCGGTGTCTGTGTGCTGTACTCGTTCTTGTAGCATGTCCAGAGCTGCATACAAACGAAGTCGAGCCCAACATTTCGTGAAACAAGCGATGAAAATGTTGAGGCTTGGTGAGACAGGTTCGTCATTCGATTCCTTATTTGGTCACAATATCCTATGATTGGTCAGAATAGCAAAGGCAGGAAAATCAGGACGCTGTCAAACTAGTTTGACGGCGTCCTTCACAAAGGTTGATTTCCTTATTTGGTTAGAAAATGCTGTGATTGGTCAAATATGATGTCATGCTATTGAAACGTGCTGAGCGGTGATTGTCTGATAAATTCCATATAACGTGTGGACCTGTTCATCTCCTTTACTCGCAACAATCGTTTGGTTTGAGCGCATCCAGAAAAAGGGAGAAGAAAGAAGAAACAGTATGACAGGCGAACCAGGGTTAGTAGGGAATGGCGGCGTTCTAAAATCCTACATACTTTATGTAGGTAAAAAACAAACGGCTCTTTTAGGAGCCACCACATTAATAAAAGTCAATGAGCCAACATGCTTTCCCGAGTTCTTTTAATTTTGTGCTCGAGCACGTGGAGACGCGCATTTATTATTCACAAAATCGATTATCGATCATCAAAACTGCAGCGTCATAAAATTCAGTTTGACAGCGTCCTCAAAACCAACAATGAATGTGATTGATGAACCACTCTTGACGGCTGTCCGTTCTATTGAGAACGCGGAACAAGACAACGATTCTCAAGAGGTAATAAATATAACTTAAAATGGGAGTATATGTCGGGCGAACACAAATCCGTACCATTACTTTGAAATAGGTCGTTGAAATTGAATGGAAAAGATAACTCCACACTTTAACTTACATGATTTAATCAGACCTGGAATTTGAAGACGGCTAAGGGTTTTGAAAAGAAATTATTTTGACTTTGAAATAGGTCACTGAAATTGAATAACCCTTTGTGCTTTTCAATACCACTACATGATTTAATCACAACCTGGAATTTCAAGGAGGGTATAAGCATTGAATAGAAACTCTTTTGATTTTGAATAGATCACTGATAATGAATAGAAACGAGAATGAACCTTTGTGTTTTTTATATCAATACGTGATTCAGTCAGACCTGGAATTTGAAGGCGGTTACGGGTTTTGAAAAGAAGTGGTTTTGATTTTGAATAGCTCGCTGACGGACTTGAAGAAATTCTACCAGTATACAAGAAGTTACACTAGACGGATTTATAATAAGCAAAACTATAGTGTTCACTCGATCGTATTTTATAAACCTTTGAGTTACAATGGAACCGTTACCCCTAAATTTAAGTTAAGCGCGCGATGCAAATAATTTGTCCCATTGGCCGCGGGATAACGTAATTTGCATACGGGTTGAAAACTTAACGCAGGAACATGACAATGGACTATTATCTTAAACGTTGAATGATTAGACTCTGTTATCCTACCTGAACAGGCTATTATCTTTTAAGGCGAATTGAACGGACACTTACAAGACTAATGAAGGCATTTGTCTTCATGCGAGTTGTGTAATTATTATTTATCTATAGGAAAAAAATAAGAGTAATGCAAACGTGGGACTAAAAAGCCCGGGGGTGTAGCGTCAATGCCTAATTGTCTACTGATCAGCTGTCTGCAAAAGGCCATCTTCTAAAATGCTGACAAGTCAAATAAACTTCTCGAGTGGCCTGCGCGTGTGAATGTAATTATGATAGACCAATTACGTCATAAGTTACTTCATTGGTGGTTGAAAATATGATGTCATTTTTCTGTAATATGACTGGATGTTGGAAATGTGCTGCTATTTCCTGAAATGTGATTGGTTAATGACACGAATAAAGTTGGCACTAGCTAGATGGAAATCGTTTGCAGAGGGTGGACTCCTGACTAAACTTTTGTTTCTCCAGATAAGATTTTCGCGCCATGTCCAGTTTTTTGCGCCATGTCAAGCCACTTTGAGGGCAAGCTCATTTTGTCTACGGCAAACTCACATTCTGGCCTGGACACAGTACGCGTGCTCATGAGCGATGAAACCATCCTTATAGCATACGCCGTAGAAACCGAAACCATGAAAGGTTCAGTAAATGAGTATATGTTCCCTAAGCTCTCTCTTCTTGATTCAATTTATTACTGTGATGCAGCACTTTTTGTTTAGTTAAAACAGATACTTAAACAGATACTTAACTCAAGAACGTTTCCAGTTCCGGATTCTAAAACACACGTCCTTTCCAAATCACCTTGCGAACTAAAGTCACTTGAATACAAAATTACTTTCTCGCGAGTGAAAAGTTGATTTGGGGAATTTGGGTGGGGGAGGGGTGGGGGGAGGGAGGGGCGGGGTGCAAATGAGTTTGCCGTAAGCATAACGACTATACACTCACGGTAGTGCGTAAATGACATTGTAAATAACAGCGCCGTATTCCTCCTCTTTGGGAAACATTTCATTCAAACAAGACTTACCAGTCGGAAATATTAAAAAGTGATTTCGAAATGTATAATTCTGCCTTTTTCTTTGTCCACATCACGCCGGATAAATTTAAAAACGGAGATGCATCAAATATTTTCCGTCAACACTACGCCGGAGAAAACGTAACAATCATTTGCCATTTGGATTTGTGTTTGAGGAAAACTCAGACAGGCAAGTCACATGATTATCGTGAGGCCATGTTTTCCTAAAAGCTCCGTTATCAAAATATTTTGCGTCCACTCTAAAATCAAGGCCTGCGTTTTCAAATTTCTCCTGTTTGAAGAGAATTTTTGAAAAGCTCCGTTTTCATGACGGATTAATGTAGACGGTAGACCTAACCGTAATATATAAATTTAGGCCAGCCTAAAAGCGTAGCTCCTGGGCCGGGGTTTTTCAAAGCCCGATTAAGCTAACCCAGAAAAAGGTAAAATTTTGATCTGAGTTTTGTAACTTTGCGGTGAGGTTTCTGTATATTGTTTGGCCTTCTGTTTTGAGTTTTAATAATCACCATATACACAAAACAAAACAGCAAAACACATTTGTATAGAAGAAAAAGTTATAATTCGATTAACTTTTAATCCTGGGTTAGCGTAAATTGGCTTCCGAGCAATCCTGCCTTGTTTCCAACAAGCTAACCCAATATGAGCCCGCGATCCAATCGATAACCAGCGCTTGGTCAGCGGTCAACTTCAAGAAAACACGTGACCTCGAGGAGCTGTAAACCTGAGCCCGCGATATGGTCACGTGATACTGGTCAGCGGATACCTTGTATTGACAGGTATCAATTGATCCATAACATGGATGTCCAATATCAAGGAAGTACACGGTAAACCAAGGCTGCATGTCTCTGTCAACCTATTATTTGGAGTATGGCCGCCATGTTGGGCAACTCCGCCGTCGCCGTCGTCGTCGTCGTCGTCGTGCGTACGCGCCCACGAGCAATACCGCTAGCCATGATAACCATGAGAAAATCAACTCATGGGTTTCCTTTTCTTTCCCATATGAGTATGGGGCTCCGCTTGGCGGCCCTTCGGACCGCCGGAGCTCCGCTATAAATAGGGAGCTTACGAATCGACGACTTTTGCACGACGCCGCTGTTAGATTGCGTGACATGCTCACTGCGCATGCGTTTCTGAGCACTTCCCAGCTTCGCGCCAAAGTCGACGACGTTGGTGAGAGCGATTTGCCGGCGTCTTGGAAACAGGAGGCCGTGAGGTTAGTTTGCAAAGTTTTCCCTCGATACTTCGGGTATTTTTGCCAGATAATTTAAGTATCACATTAGGGGCATGTCCTTGATGTTTGATTTTAATTTTATTTGCCTGTTTTCGTTCAAGAAACGACCTTCTACAGTGCCATGGCGAACGCTATGAGTTCAACCAACACTGAAAGCGGTCAAAGCACGACACGGTGTGAATGAAAAGCAAATTGCTGTATGAAAAATCTTTCATTTTAATCACGCTTCACTGAAATATAAGACATTTTTTGGTGTACAATGAATTTGAAAGGACTAAAAGGTTTTAGCATTCGTGTCGACAGTTAGAAACAAGGACTAGATAGCTCAACTAGAGAGCTAGGCGATTTTTCCTCTGTTGTTTTGAGTGGTCTTATAGCCAGCCTAATCTTTTAGAACCCAAATTTTTCTCGACGTACAGCTGCGCTTTCTTTTCTGCCATGCTAGCACGTTTTGTTGGTCTGTCTTGAGTATTTTTTTTCTCGAGCTCCTGAGACAAAAAAAATTTGCCGGTCGCGCATAAACGTCGTCGTCTTTACTGCGGATCGTAAATTGAAATTTCTACAGGACGACGAAGCGAGACTATAAGGTGACCCAACGGCGCCGTCGTCCGAAAGTCGTCGATTCGTAAGCTCCCTAATAAAGTAGCCAAGCGCGCGCGGCATAGCCGCGAGACGAGAAGCCTCTTCACCAGACTCCTTCCTGCCGGATCGCTTTGTTCTTCGCCGCTCGCGCGTGTGATTCAAAGGTGAGCCTGCTCGCAGGCTATAGATAAAGCTGCGCTTTCATATTTTTCTAGTGTAGTGTGGATGGGGCCTTAAATTTCGCAGTGCAAGTTAGATTGTATACTTGATTGGTAAGAATGACAATAAGGCGATCAAAAGAAAATTATCTCTTCACAATTATATTACTCAGCGATAACTAGGTTTCTCTTTTTCTTTAAAGAAAAGTCCAGAGATGTAGAACTACAATTAAGTTGAGATAATACGTAACTGCAATGATCTTACCCTTTTAGTAGTCATCTCGCCGGCTGGTACTACAAGATTCTTAAAGTATATCTCAAATATCTAACCTTCTTAGAAAAATTAGTTCCCGATTCCTCTGATTTTCACGTACTGTGAGTTTAATAATGAACTTTAATGCATTTTTGATGTGTTTTCCAAGCTGTGGTGAAAATTCCATCCACTAAAGAGATTCGAGCGCCGTCGTCAATACAAACATGTCATCTCCGAGGGTCCAGACAAAAGCGTTATCAAGCATATTGATAATTCATTTCTCACTTCCATGCAGCTCAAAAATTGTTTTAGTGTAATTAATCATCCATGAAGGCAAATTGACGGAGCTTCATGCTAAGTTGGAGCATATAAAATTTTCATATCGTGTGATATCAAGAGAAAATTTGACGACAAAAACTGAGTATGGACAATGCTTTTAAAAGGTGTAACGTTTGTACGCCTGGGAGGCAGGACCCGTCATTTCAAGGGAACAGAAAGTGGCGTGTATGTTTGCATTGCCTAATGCAGAAACAGGGAAAGTTTTGGAAAGTTCCAGTTCTCCTGAATTTTCGTTCATGTTTGCTTCATGGCATGACACCTGCGCCAACGCTATTTCTTTAAAATTTTGTAAAGTGAAACCAACGAAAAGGAATGAAACGTGAAGACTATGTGTTTACATAGCTTCGAGTAAAAGGACTACAATACCATGTCGCGGTTTATGATCACAATTTAATAAGTTGAACATATTTCATTGTCCCATATTTGTTAATTATATTGCTAAAATCTAATATAAAATGACTTGTTTTGTAAAACGTGTTAGAGTACTGTGTTAATCTTAAAAACATAAGAACTGCTTTTAGTTAAGGATTGGAAGGCGTGATGGTCTCATGGTGAATACGCGCGACTCCGGATCGAGCGGTCTGGGTTCGAGCCCTAACCGGAGACATTATGTTGTGTTCTCGGGCAAGACACTTCACTGTCACAGTGCCTCTCCACGCGGGCGTAAAATGGGAATCGGCGAATTTATAGCCTGCAAACAGGCTCACGGCGTGGACGGAAAAAATTCGGCGAGGAAAGCGAGCGGACGAGGGCGAAACTGAAGAATTCGGAGAGCGATACGATCGGGGCGGGCTCGCCGGGAGCCTGTTTGCAGGCTAACGAATTTAATGTTGGAAGTAACCCTGCAATGTACTAGCATCCTATCCAGCGGGGAGTAGAAATACTCCTAGTCACTTCACGCTATATAAACCGGAGATTAGCACCGGCCGGATGGGCAACTCTGCTCGTGTGCTCGTTTAGTCAGTAAGGGACTCGGAAACAAAGTGGTGTACCCCAAAAATGATTAATACCTGGAAAACGGCAATTAAGCTTTATCAAATTTCAGCGATAACTGTTTCACTCTCAGAAAATTCGGGACATATCTGCGACATAGAAACAAAGAATAAGATCATCAATGACAATTATTACTTTTCCCTTTTGCCTTTATTGCACAAAGAAGAACAGAGAGTGATAAACTTCTCTTAATCTATTCGCTTCCTTTGACAGCATGACTTTCCTGAGCTGTTTCTTTTTTACTTCTATTTTTCGCTGCTTAACTATTATCTAAAACACAGCTCGTTTAACGTTCCGTGAGAGCACGTCTTACTGGTCAGGTGGTGAAACCTCTTCAATAAAGATCCTTGAAGTGGAACCAAAGCCTGTATAAGCATTTCCCAGCGCCTGGCCAGTGCCCACACATTCACCGACGTTAATTTTCACCGCGACATTTCCTGCAGGAATGCCGCCGCAGTAGCCTTCAATATGGCCGTGCTCGTGTTTGTTGAGGTCTCCAGCGTGAGCCTGGTACAACGCAGCATCAATAGCACTGGGGGAGCTGCATTCGGCATCGTTGAACGTAAAATACCAACGATTGCAGCATTCGCTGCATCCGGAGATCCTGATATTCCCAGAGTAGTAGACATGTAGGAGAGTGTTACTGTGACACTTGTGGAAGTCACATGTCTGTTGATCGAGATAATTTTATGATACGGTCAGGACGTTAATGCACTTTGTCAATCCAAAACTTCAACTTTCTCTAAGGAAACCTCCGAGCAAACCCCGGCAACCCCCCGAGCATTTGAACTTTTAAAGTTTTGGTGGTTCAAATTTCCGTTCCCTGGGCAAAACGTGGCGAGCAAATTCCCCACCTCAATACCATCTCAGACGGTCAAATGCCCCTACACCCGGGACATAATGGCAAAAATGAGTTCTAGGCATCCACTGTGAATTTCCACTGTGTTCTAAGATCTGTTTTTCTATATAAATGAAAGATAAAAGTGATTAAAACACAGCATAGACCTTTGGAAGGCTATTATCTCTAGCGAACACGTTTACAAAAGAACTGGATTGTCCCTTTCTGTCTTCTCGCCTCAATATGGTTTCGAGACAATTTGTTCAAATTCCCCTTCCCATCCTTGCCATATGGTATCAATTTCCCCTCCGTCCCCCCCCCGTCCACCACTGATGTCACACTTCTCCCCCTGTACATCCTCTTGTCAAATTCCCAGGGTATACCCGGGGGAATGTTGATGTCTCTATTTGATCGATACATGAAACTTTCAAACTTAGGCTTTTCAGACACTGATACAATGATATTACGCTCAATTCCATAGTGTCACTTAAATTTAAGTGTTAAAACTATATTTATACACCGTAGTAGTATAAAGAAACGCACTGCTTCATTTAAAAATGATCTGAAAAGCAAGTGTGTATTTTTGTGGGAAAACAAACTTCTTCATAAAGCTAATGGGAATGCTCACCACATAAGAAAATCGTTAAAAATACTAGAATTTAAAATAATTCATTTATATTTCATCTAAGAGGCACCGTACCAGACTGTGTTTTCAATCAATGAGTGAAAAAGTGCAAAAGGCAAGAGAATGACTAGGTCTGTTTAAACTGCAGAGAATGTTTTTTTAACATGAAAATCAAGTGTTAAAATATTATTTTGTTAAAATACGATGACGGGAAAATGGCTCACCGCTATGACGCCTTTATCCTTGCCGTCCTCTTTCTTCCAAGTACACTCCTTAAATGAGGCGGCAAATGTCTGATGGCACAACGAATTAAAAACCAACAGGCACAGTGCAATGTGCAGGGCAGTACTGTGAGCCATGGCAGTCTGTCAAATAAAGACCAAACAACAGTTTTGACAGAGATGCAAGTGTTGTTTTCTTACACCTCAATAGAACAACAAGCTCTAGAGCACTACTACAAGTGGACGATTGGCTTTTAGTGATGGATTGACGCACTCTTCAATGGAGTAAATAGTTATTATTCGGCTTCAACACTGAAATTGTAAGTTGAAAGTGATTCACTGATTGTGCGTTTCGTCGTCCTGTTATTCAAGTCATCACTATAACTGACAAACATACCGTCTCCAAAGCTGAATGTTACCCGGTTGCTGTCTTCTTTTCGCCCTACTAATCTGAATAACACGAACGTAATCTTGAAAGCACCTTATATAATCAAATAATAACATAAGAAAGCAGAACTTTCTCAGTTATTAATTTGTTTGTTGTTCAATATGTAGCTAGAGGCAGATCTTTCCTTTTTGTTATTTGTTATTTAAATGGTTGTGGAGGACACCGTTTAATCATCCAGAAAAACAATTCACATTACGCTACTCTGCATTATGCTACTTGGCACTTGAGTGCACTGTACATGCAGTTTGCCACGGACTTAAACTTGAAAAAGAAAATTCCACTCAAAATTAGCCTCAAAATTTGCCGAAACTAACCAATGGAAACATGAAACGAGTCTGTAACTTGTTTGTTTACTAGTTTTCTGTATGTGCATTGTTAACATGGTCCGTTTGCAAAAATGCTCACCACCATTATTCTCAATTCATTTTTTGCGCTTGGTCAATTTTCTTTTAAGCAGCCCTGATCACCTTCGCTGTTCCGTCAGTCAGTCGTTGCTCAAAAGCATAATTTTCTTTTCTTTCTTTGTTTTCCGTAACTGATTGAAGCAGATCCTCCATTTCTTTAAGGGTCTGTTTACAGGGAGGGAGGGTTGCCCTAGCAACACACCTAAAATTAAACGTTTGACTTTTCGTGTAGAAACTAAAATATTACGTTCTTCGTGAGGAAATAGATGCCGTATAACAAACATGTGATGTGCAATTTGAATGCTCGCTTATGGGAAGTCATTTTCATGGTCGTCTTAATACGGGTTATTGACTAAGCGTGAGGTCAAGATGGCTGAATATTGGCCAAGAGAAGGAAAAAGAACGAGGCCAATATCCAGCTATCTTGAACAAACAAGGTTGGCCAATAAAGCATTTATATGGTAAAGATCACTATTTTCTTGCGTGACACAGCATCGGCGCTTTCCATTCGACCAAAAATTCCGAAATTTTCGAAACGGGGACAAATGGTACGACAATATTTCCAGGGAAAGGTCCCAGAAAATCCGGAAATTTTTCAATTTCCGAAAAGCGAACCATTAAACCGGAAATTCTGGACATTCCGGGATGAAAATCAGATGGAACGGAAATTTCCAGGACAAAATGTTAGAAAATTTGAGTATGTCTCACGAGATTGTCCTCTTTTTTTGGGAAATTATGCAAATTCGCAATTTTCTATTCAGTGCTAGTTCTTTTGACCGCGATCACAGCAAGTTGGTCATCTCAAGCAAAGATGACGGCGACGCGATCAATACTAGCTACAACTAAATTCGTCAGGAAAGCGTTTGTTAAGATAATGATTGCGTGGTGTACTTGTTTCTTTCGCATAGGTTGGGGTAGGAAATGTACAAAGATTCATAACGCGTGCAGAACCATTATACAACTCATTATTTAAACCCTTTGTGTTGCGACGTTTTCGCTGCCGTTGTGGTTTGCATAATGTCCTTGCTGCCGTGGTCTATAAAAAGTCACAATGTCGACTTATCAGTATTAATTTGTTTGTTGTTCTATATATAGCTAGAAGCAGATCTTTCCTTTTTCTTATTTGTTATTTAAATAGTTGTGGACGGCACCGTTTCATCATCCAGAAAAAAAAATCACATTACGCTACTCTGCATTATGCTACTTTGCACTCGACTGCACTGTACATGCAGTTTGCCACGGACCTCAACTTCCAAAAGAAAATTCCACTCAGAATTAGCCTCAAAATTTGCCAAAACTAACCAATGGAAACATGAAACGAGTCTGTAACTTGTTTGTTTACTAGTTTTCTGTATGTGCATTGTTAACATGGTCCGTTTGCAAAAATGGTCACCACCATTATTCTCGATTTATTTTTTTCGCTTGGTCAATTTTCTTTCAAGCAGCCTTGGTCACCTCCGCTGTTTCGTCAGTCAGTCTTGAAAGCATAACTTTCTTTTCTTTCTTTGTCACCCGTAATTAATTAAAGCAGATCCTCCATTACCTTAAGGGCCTGTTTTCAAGGAGGGAGGGTTACCCTAGCAACACATCTAAAATTGAACGTTTGAGTTTTCGTGTAGAAACTAAAATATTACGTTCTTCGTGAGGAAATAGATGCCGTATGGTTGAACTCGTTTAAAAACACGCATTAAAAACGCCGCATTTTTGCAATATTCCATCAATTTAACTACTGCGCGCCTTTTTTGTTTCATTTTCATTGGCCCAGAGACAAACATGTGATGTGCAATTTGAGTGCTCGCTTATGGGAAGTCATTTTCGTGGTCGTTTTAATACCGGTTATTGACCATGCGTGAGGTCAAGATAGCTGAATATTGGCAAAGACAAGAAAAAAGAACGAGGCCAATATCCAGTCATCTTGAACGAACACGTTTGGTCAATAAAGGATTTATACGGCAAAGAACATTATTTTCTAGGGGGACACAGCAGGGGCGATTTCCATTCGACCAAAAATTCCGAAATTTTCGAAACGGGGACAAATGGTATGACAATTTTCACGGTAAGATATTAGAAAATCCGGAAATTTTTCAATTTCCGAAAGGCGAACCATTCAAAAGGAAATTCTGGAATTCCGGGATGAAAATCAAATGGAACGGAAATTTCCAGGACAAAATGTTAGAAAATTTGAGTATGCCTCACGAGGTTGTCCTCTTTTTCGGAAATTATGCAAATTCGCAATTTTCTCTTTAGCGCTAGTTCTTTTGACCGCGATCACAGCAAGTTGGACATCTCAAGCAAGGATGACGGCGACGTGTATTCGAAAATGGATTAATATTTTACTTTAGAATCTTTCCACTAATATGTCGATCAATACCAGGTACAGCTAAATTCGTCAAGAAAGCGGTTTATTAAAATAATGATCCCGTGGTGTACTTGTTTGTTTCGCATAGGTTGGGTAGGAAATGTACAAAGCATCTATTAGCATTTTTGATGTGTTTTTCAAGCTGTGGTGAAAATTTTATTCACTAAAGAGATTGGAAAGCCGTCGTCAATACAAAAATGTTATCTCCGAGGGTCCAGACAAAAACGTTTTAAAGCATATTGATAATTCATTTTTTACTTCCATGCAGCTCCAAAGTTGTTTTAGTGTAATTAATTATCGATGAAGGCAAATTGACGGAGCTTCATGCTAGGTTAGAGCATATAAAATTTTCATATCGTGTGATATCAACAGAAAATTTGACGACAAAAACTGAGTATGGACAATGCTTTTAAAGTGTAACGTTTTTACGCCTTGGGAGGCAGGACGCGTTATTTCAAGGGAACAGAAAGTGGCGCGTATATTTGCGTTGCGTAATGCAGAAACAGGGAAAGTTTTGGAAAGTTCCAGTTCTCCTGAATTTTCGTTCATGTTTGCTTCAGGGCATGACACCTGCGGCGATGCTATTTCTTTAAATTTTTGTAAGGTGAAACCAACGAAATGGAATGAAACGTGCAGACTATGTGTTTACATAGCTTCGAGTAAAAGAACTACAATACCATGTCGCGGTTTACGATCACAAGTTTATAAATTGAACATATTTCATTGTCCCATATTTGTTAATTATATTGCTAAAATCTAATATAAAATGACTCGTTTTGTAAAACGTGTTAGAGTACTGTGTTAATCTTAAAAACATAAGAACTGCGTTTAGTTTAAGGATTGGAAGGCGTGATGGTCTCATGGTGAATACGCGCGACTCCGGATCGAGCGGTCTGGGTTTGAGCCCTGACCGGAGACATTATTTTGTGTTCTTGGGCAAGACACTTCACTGTCACAGTGCCTCTCTCCACGCAGGCATCAAAATGGAAACCGGCGAATTTATAGCCTGCCAACAGGCTCACAGCGTGGACGGAAAAAAATTCGGCGAGCAACGCGAGCGGACGGTGACGAAACTGAAGAATTCGGAGAGCGAAGCGATAGGGGCGAGCTTGTCGGGAGCCTGTTTGCAGGCTGTTGAATTCAATGCTGGGGGTAACCCTGCGATCAACCAGCACCCCATTCAGCGGAGAAAAAGTAGAAATACTCCTAGTCGCTTCATGCTACAGAAACCGGGTTAAGCGCCGGTCTGATGGGCCACTTGGCTCGTGTGCTCGTTTAGTCAGTAGGGGGCTCAGGAACAAAGTGGTGTACCCCAAAAATGATTAATAACTGGAATACTGCGATTAGGCTTTATCAAATTTCCACGATTAGTGTTTCACTCTCAGAAAAGTCGGGACACATCTGCGACCTAGAAACAAAGAATAAGATCATCAATGACAATTATTACTTTTCCCTTTTGTCTTTATTGCACTAAGAAGAATAGAGAGTGATAAACTTCTCTTAATCTATTCGCTTCCTTTGACAGCATGGCTTTCCTGAGCTGTTTCTTTTTTACATCTATTTTCGCTACTGGACTATTATCTAAAACACAGCTCGTTTGACGTTCCGTGAGGGCACGTCTTACTGGTCAGACGGTGAAACCTCTTCAATAAAGATCCTTGAAGTGGAACCAAAGCCTGTATAAGCATTTCCCAGCGCCTGGCCAGTGCCCACACATTCACCGACGTTAATTTTCACCGCGACATTTCCTGCAGGAATGCCGCCGCAGTAGCCTTCAATATGGCCATGCTCATGTTTGTTGAGGTCTCCAGCGTGAGCCTGGTACAACGCAGCATCAATAGCACTGGGGGAGCTGCATTCGGCATCGTTGAACGTAAAATACCAACGATTGCAGCATTGGCTGCATCCGGAGATCCTGATATTCCCGGAGTAGTAGACATGCAGGAGAGTGTTACTGTGACACTTGTGGAATTCACATGTCTGTTGATCGAGACAATTTTATGATATGGTTAGGAAGATGGAGGAGGCGCGGTGGTCTCATGGTTAGTGCACTCGACTCCGGAGCGAGCGGTCCGGGTTCGAGCCCTGGCCGGGGACACTGTGCTATGTTCTTGGGCAAGACACTTAGCTCTCACAGTGCATATCTCCACCCAAGAGTATAAATGGGTACTGGCGAATTGTTGGGGAAACCTAACAAACTGCGGGAAAGTGACCTGCGATGGACTAGCATCACGTCCAGGGGGAGTAGAAATACTTCTAGCCGCTTCATGCTACAGAAACCGGGATAAGCTCCGGTAGCTATGAGCCAGCCGGCTCCAAGGCTTCACTTTTTTTTCAAGAAGATAATGCACTTTGTCAATCTAAAACTTTAACATCCTCTCAGGAAACCCCCGAGCAAACCCCGGCAACCCCTCGGGTATTTGGACTTTTTAAGTTTTGGTTGTTCAAATTTCCATTCCCTGGGCAAAACGTTGCGTGTAAATTCCCCACCTTAATACCATCTTAGACGGTCAAATGCCCCTACACCCGGGACATAATGGCAAAAATGAGTTCTAGGCATCCACTGTGAATTTCCACTGTGTTCTAAGATCTGTTTTTCTATATAAATGAAAGACAAAGGTGATTAAAACACAGCATAGACCTTTGGAAGGCTATTATCTCTAGCGAACACGTTTACAAAAGAACTGGATTGTCCCTTTCTGTCTTCTCGCCTCAATATGGTTTCGAGACAATTTGTTCAAATTCCCCTTCCCATCCTTGCCATATGGTATCAATTTCCCCTCCGTCCCCCCCCCGTCCACCACTGATGTCACACTTCTCCCCCTGTACATCCTCTTGTCAAATTCCCAGGGTATACCCGGGGGAATGTTGATGTCTCTATTTGATCGATACATGAAACTTTCAAACTTAGGCTTTTCAGACACTGATACAATGATATTACGCTCAATTCCATAGTGTCACTTAAATTTAAGTGTTAAAACTATATTTATACACCGTAGTAGTATAAAGAAACGCACTGCTTCATTTAAAAATGATCTGAAAAGCAAGTGTGTATTTTTGTGGGAAAACAAACTTCTTCATAAAGTTAATGGGAATGCTCACCACATAAGAAAATCGTTAAAAGATACTAGAATTTAAAATAATTCACTTATATTTCATCTAAGAGGCACCGTACCAGACTGTCTTTTCAATCAATGAATAAAAAAGTGCAAGAGAAAGACAAGGTCTGTTCAAACTGCAGAGAATGTTTTTTTGAACATGAAAATCGAGTGTTAAAATGTTGTTTTGTTAAAATACGATGACGGGAAAATGGCTCACCGCTATGACGCCTTCATCCTTGCCGTCCTCTTTCTTCCAAGTACACTCCTTAAATGAGGCGGCAAATGTCTGATGGCACAACGAATTAAAAACCAACAGGCACAGTGCAATGTGCAGCGCAGTACTGTGAGCCATGGCAGTCTGTCAAATAAAGACCAAACAACAGTTTTGACAGAAATGCAAGTATTGTTTTCTTACACCTCAATAGAATAACAAGCTCTAGAGCACTACTACAAGTGGACGATTCGCTTTTAGTGATGGATTAACGCACTCTTCAATGGAGCAAATGGTTACTATTCGGCTTCAACACTAAAATTGTAAGTTGAACGAGATTCACTGATTGTGCGTTTCGTCATCCTGTTATTCAAGTCATCACTATAACTGACAAACATACCGTCTCCAAAACTGAATGTTACCCGATTTGCTGTCTTCTTTGCGCCGTACTAATCTGAATAACACGAACCCACTCTTGAAAGCACCTTATATAACCACATAGCAACATAAGAAAGCAGAACTTTCTTATTAATTTGCTTGTTTTTCTATATATAGCTAGAAGCAGAACGTTTCTATTTGTCATTTGTTATTTAAATTGTTGTGGAGGACACCGTTTTATCATCCGGAAAAAAAAAATCACATTACGCTACTCTGCATTATGCTGTTTTGCACTCGACTGCTCTGTACATGCAGTTTGCCACAGACTTCAACTTCGAAAAGGAAATTCGACTCAAAATAAGCCTCAAAATTTGCCGAAACTAACCAATAGAAACATGAAACGAGTCTGTAACTTGTTTATTTAATAGTTTTCTGTATGTGCATTGTTAACATGGTCCGTTTGCAAAAAAGGTCACCACCGTTATTCTCAATTTATTTTTTGCGCTTGGTCAATTTTCTTTCAAGTAGCCTTGGTCACCTTCGCTGTTCCGTCAGTCAGTCTTGAAAGCATGACTTTCTTTTCTTTCTTTGCTATCCGGAATTAATTAAAGCAGATCCTCCATTACCTTAAGGGCCTGTTTACAAGGAAGGAAGGTTACCCTTGCAACACCTAAAATTGAACGTTTGAGTTTTCGTGTAGAAACTAAAATATTACGTTCTTCGTGAGGAAATAGATGCCGTATGGTTGAACTCGCCTTAAAACACGCATTAAAAATGCCGCACTTTTGCGATATTCCATCAATTTATCTACTGTGCACCTTTTCTGTTTCATTTTCATTGGCCCAGAGACAAACATATGATGTGCAATTTGAGTGCTCCCTTATGGGAAGTCATTTTCATGGTCGTTTTAATACGGGTTATTGACTAAGCGTGAGGTCAAGATGGCTGGATATTGTGTGAGGAGAGAAAATTAGATAATTAAGTACGTTTTACATATTCGCTTTCGCTATCAGAAAATATAGAAATCCAACATAGCTATATTTGTTTTAGTTCGTTTTGCGTTTCTGAGTTACAGGTTACTGTTCCAGTTCATTGACCGTACCAAACACCTGCTGTTTTGTGTAAGATCATAACTGTAGCTAGAACCGAACTGTAATTACTACCTGCGATAGTCTTTTGTTAAACTGTTATCTACCTGTATTGTTTTGAAAGTTATTAATCTTGTAAACGTCGAATTCCGTTATAGCCAATCGAGCTTTCTGAGATGTATTAGATAATGTTTAGTTAAGAATTTTTAATAGCTTTACGCGATCCTTTAGAATTGTGCTTTCAGCTTAAATAGTCGTGCCTTGTAAAATATTCTTTGGTTACGTTCTGGTTATAGTCGGGTACGTTTCGACTACCTTAGTGGATTAAACTCTACTGTTGGACCCAAGAACTGTGTATTCTCTGTCTTCCCGTTGGATTGTTTTGCTGTAACAGATCCCGAGTCCTCTAGGAGTCTGACAAACTCCGTCGCTGCAAGCGTGTTTCCCTCTGGATTGTTGTAACAAGGATAACAACCGTAAGCGGCCCAAAAACGTGTTATCACATTGGTGGAGATTCAGTGTAGTTACAGCAAGCTTTCCGGGAAGAGGCAAAGAAATAGACGAATGTAACCCCTTGGAGCGACGGATAAAGAATCGTCCAAGTAAGTCCGTAGATTTTGTACATAAAGAGGTTCTTCAAGAAGAAGAGTAAGCCGTATTACTTGTGAAGCCAGTGGAGCATCTATATCAGTATTCGTACGCTAGTACCCCGAAGAGTAAAACAGATGCTTGTGTGAGTTGCGATTTGCCATTTGATGAAAGTGAGATAGCCCCTGAGTTGCGAAGAGGAAATTCCAGTGTTGACACGCCCGACTCTCGCCGTGGAGAAGAAGAGAGTCATCGAGCGAACTGTACAAATTTAGAAACAGTTGATATTAGCATTGACGGAGGTGCTAGTGGAATTCCGTCGACACCGCCCCAGAATACGGAAAAAGAGACAATTGAACCAGCAGTGGAGGAATATCGCAATCAGGAGTCAATTTATAATAAAACTATAGAAAAAGGAAAAGAAAAAGAACGATCAAAAGAGGATTCAGAAGACACTGTTTTTGCAACAGGTGGTCTACAGGAACCAGTTATTAACTCACCCGCAGATATTTATAAACACTTTCCCCGAGGAGTAATCTTTGAGGACGAACTTCGGGAAAGACTTAGCGAAACAGAAAGTTCAAGTTCAGAAGAAATTGGCAGTAGAGAAAACACTATCGACTCTGACGACCAATTTAGTGACGACAACGCTGCACGTTCGTTCCACAACACCCAGAAAGCAGGTACCGGTCCTCCTAGTAGTACTGCTAAGAAAATGTTTAGTCAAGAAACACCGGAGGAAGCAGCAGCTGAGTTATTACATTCATATCAACAAGCACTAAATAACTTGGCACAAAAGATGCTCATCAAAGATGTATGCATTGACAAGTTCCATGGCCGAGATAATGAAGATATCACGCGTTGGTTTGAAAAGCTGGAACTTTTATTAACCACCAAAGGAATTGAAAAGACTGGTCCATTGGCTCTAGCCCAAATTGTTAATAACTTGAGCGGGCCAGCGGAAACCTTCCTTTTTGAGCTGCCAGCTGAGGAAAGAGAGAGCTTTGAAAAGTTGAAGTGTGCGCTTATGAAACGTTATGCCACCAAGGACCGTACATGGGCTAAGCGCCAACGCCTTATTTCGCGACGTCAAGGAGCCAATGAACTGCTGTTTGATTACGTAAATGACATGCATGAACTCTTTGGTGGGCTGCACTTAGCGGAAGTGGATAAAGTGACATATTTCGTAGAAGGATTATTACCATCAATGAAAGTTGAAGTTCTCAAGAAAATGCCAGAAACCCTGCTAGAAGCAGAACAATATGCCAGAACTTTGGACTCAATTAACAAGCGCGTAAGCCAAACCAGTGAAAATAGTCAAATGGATAGATTGATAAACGCGCTAATGATTAATGGACAGTTACCAGCTGTGGCGACGGGTACCAATTCTCAACCAGTGGATCAACAGATACAATCAATAAACACAAAGTTAGATGTGTTGGCTAGCAAATTAGAAGGTGTTGCCCACAAGAAAGTCAACTCAGAAAAGTTGGCCGCCTATGCTGCGCCTGAAAACAGTGAACAAGGGGTAATGATGGGAATGATTGAAGATCTACGTGATGCGATGGAGTCTCTAGACCGACGTGTAAAAGCCCGTATTAACAACCTCTCTAGACGAATACCACATACCAGATATAACCTCCCACTACCGAGACAGCGACCTTCCTGTTATAACTGTGGTGCCACCGGTCACTTCGCACAAAGTTGCCCACAGCGAGAGTACCATCTGACAGCTGACCAGTACATAGCACGTGAGCCTAAACGAAGCGTACAACCACCTAGATACCAGAATAATTCAGAGTACCAGCCAAGACAAAGAGAAATTATGCCTCCAGAGCAACGGGATAACCCTATTGCCACCTCAGATTGTTATGGGTCCATAGCTAGTTACGACTATGTAAAGAAAGACGAACCCGAGGTAGCGACTCAGAACACGGAGAAGACAGCACACCCAGTTAGACGTACATCGCTGAAGCGAGAGCAGCCAAATCCAGGCCGACCTAAGGAGGTGAGGTCCACAATCCAAAAGACAGAAATGCCTGGTCGAGACAAAGAACCAACAAATACCCAGCACAGAGAAATTCAACAAGAGGTAGGCGAGGTATCGAGAGCAGAAAATACCGGCCCAAAGGTCAAAAGTCCTGCAACGCATGTGCCACCACAAGGCCCGCCACAATGCGAAGTTCCTGTTGCGAAGAACCAGAGCCAACCGGTCAAGCCAAAGCAAGTAATTGTTAACAAATCCGATGACCAATGCCCACAACAAAACAAGGTTTTCCCTACACAGTCATTTACAAGGAGCAACAATCCTCCTGTTTTTGATAGAAACACAAAGTCATATTATGGTTCAGGTTTAGCTAGACGAACTGGTATTCCACTTGGTCCTGTGATACAACGAGGAGAAGCTTACGTGAATGCGTTTACAGCGAATGCAGAAAACAAGCCAATCAAAAAGTATGTGAATCGACCCAATAAACAGAGGCACGAGATCCCTGTCCCTCCTCGCCATGCACAAAGTTCCAGTTATTTGCCAGAGGTGCAAGCACAACCACAAGATTCAGCCAAATTACCAGACCCAGGAAAAGAAATTACAGAAACTATTACGCAATCAAATGAAAGTCAGGAGCAGAAAGTAAAGCGTAAAGTGAGGATCAGTCGCATAGATCAGTCTCAGCCAGGAAAAATACCCGAGAAACAAGATTCAGGGAACCAGAACGGTCTCTACAGAAAGGCAATGATATCAGATTCTCTTGGAAACACGAGTTCAGACCTGAAAACCGGTGATCTTACGATAGCTGGAGATCTTGAAGGTCAATTAATTAAGTTACTTGTAGACACTGGAGCATGTGTTTCAGCGATAGACGAGCAGCTTGTGAGGAAGATATATGGCTCGCAGCCGGACCACATAACACATGGGCTCGTGCCGTCCGTCAAGACAGTCAATGGAGAAAAAGTCCCGGTCCTGGGAAAGATTGACGTTCCTGTGAAGTTAAATGGCATTGTGTACCAAACCCAGTTCCACGTAATACAAAGCCTTGCTCACGAAGGCATACTTGGGCGCGATTTCTTACAAGAGCACGGAGCGGTCATAGATTTGAAAAACAGCTCTCTGACTTTAAAAGACAGGCCCTCGAAACTGAGCACTACGTCTACTTCAGGAAATGATCGTGTGATGGGAACCTTCGTCTTCCCCTTTCCAACGAAATCTACACTAGAAAGAGGCACCTCTTCTACTGATTACATGAAGAGTGATCTCAAGATTTTCCTAGGAAAAGAGAAGTATCAAAAGAATACACATCAGTGTTCTTTCAAATGGTCATTTTGGATCTTCCTACTTGCTGTATTTTACCTGTTTATGTCCTCGCGAGCCCACAGGTTAGACGAATCGCACTTAGCAGAACGAGAGAGTAAAAGAAAGCCCTGCTTTGCCACACAGTATCAAGTCAAAACTCAAGAAAAAGCTTTTGTGACGTCCCTTGATCACCACAGCAAGTGGTTTGCCAAGACATTCGCCCATAATTGGCACGACCCTTACATAAGTGGTGGTTGCACGCCTTATTTGGCACACTTGAAGGATAATTCATACCGTTCAGAGGACGAGAAAAATAAATGTGACGTGTTACTGTCAAGTACATAGAGCTAAAGTTATTCAGCGAAATTGCGAAGACCGTTTAAACTAAGATTTGAGAACCATTAGGATTAAGAAAGATTAAGAGATGACCGACCAGGATAGTATAGACCCAAGAAAAAGAAAACTGTAGCTGTCAACACGTTGATTACTAAGTCTGACGCGATCGCGGGTACTCGAAGTGTCATAAATGAAGAAGTGCTTTGAGATAGATAACAAAGATAAGAAAAGCATCATAAATCATCAATATTTAAAATTACGTTACAAGCTAAAAAGCAAATACTGAGGTATGTTAGTTGCTAAACGAGTACCTCTAAACCATAGAACATAGTCAGAGATTGATTTGTCAAAGTTGTTAATATGAAAACGAACAAGTGATAAAGCTTTTAGTTTATTTAGAACCCCCGAGAGCATCATATCCGCTAGCTCGGTTATGGCCGCGGTTCTGGCCACGAGGAAAATCAAATACAAAATTACAAAAAGTTAAAACCAACAAGAAAACTCTATATCTTTTTGGTTCGCTATTGACATTCAAATGATTGTACTTTTAATTTTTATTGCTTGACTCAGGAGAGTTTCAAGCTAAGGTTGGAGGAATGTGAGGAGAGAAAATTAGATAATTAAGTACGTTTTACATATTCGCTTTCGCTATCAGAAAATATAGAAATCCAACATAGCTATATTTGTTTTAGTTCGTTTTGCGTTTCTGAGTTACAGGTTACTGTTCCAGTTCATTGACCGTACCAAACACCTGCTGTTTTGTGTAAGATCATAACTGTAGCTAGAACCGAACTGTAATTACTACCTGCGATAGTCTTTTGTTAAACTGTTATCTACCTGTATTGTTTTGAAAGTTATTAATCTTGTAAACGTCGAATTCCGTTATAGCCAATCGAGCTTTCTGAGATGTATTAGATAATGTTTAGTTAAGAATTTTTAATAGCTTTACGCGATCCTTTAGAATTGTGCTTTCAGCTTAAATAGTCGTGCCTTGTAAAATATTCTTTGGTTACGTTCTGGTTATAGTCGGGTACGTTTCGACTACCTTAGTGGATTAAACTCTACTGTTGGACCCAAGAACTGTGTATTCTCTGTCTTCCCGTTGGATTGTTTTGCTGTAACAGATCCCGAGTCCTCTAGGAGTCTGACAAACTCCGTCGCTGCAAGCGTGTTTCCCTCTGGATTGTTGTAACAAGGATAACAACCGTAAGCGGCCCAAAAACGTGTTATCACAATTGGTAAAGACAAGAAAAAAGAACGAGGCCAATATCAAGCCATCTTGAACGAACAAGTTTGGTCAATAAAGCATTTATATGGTAAAGAACACTATTTTCTTGCGGGACATAGCAGGGGCGATTTCCATTCGACCAAAAATTCCGAAATTTTCGAAACGGGGACAAATGGTATGACAATTTCCAGGGAAAGGTCCCAGAAAATCCGGAAATTTTTCAATTTCCGAAAGGCGAAATATTCAACCGGAAATTCTGGACATTCCGGGATGAAAATCAAATGGAACGGAAATTTCCAGGACAAAATGTTAGCAAATTTGAGTATGCCTCACGAGGTTGTCCTCTTTTTCGGAAATTATGCAAATTCGCAATTTTCTATTCAGCGCTAGTTCTTT
Organism: Orbicella faveolata; assembly: GCF_042242905.1. NCBI lineage: Eukaryota > Metazoa > Cnidaria > Anthozoa > Scleractinia > Merulinidae > Orbicella > Orbicella faveolata. The sequence continues at coordinate 1,906,452 of NW_028301555.1, forward strand.
TGACCGCGATCACTGCAAGTTGGACATCTCAAGCAAGGATGACGGCGACGCCTATTCGAAAATGGATTAATATTTCACTTTAGAACCTTTCCACTTATATGTCGATCAATACTAGCTACAGCTAAATTCGTCAAGAAAGCGGTTTGTTAAAATAATGCTCCCGTGGTGTACTTGTTTGTTTTGCACAGTTTAGGGTAGGAAATGTACAAAGATTTATAACGCGTGCAGAACCATTGTAGAACTCATTATATAAACCCTTTGTGTTGCGACGTTTTCGCTGCCGTTGTGGTTTGTATAAGGTCCTTGCTGCCGTGGTCTATAAAAAGTCGACTTACCAGCGATCTGTTTCCTTCTATATTTGCGATTTAAACCTCGAAGTCATTGAAAAATTCCAAGCGAACAAAACTGTGCGGCTTATCGTTTTCCAGACTGGAAGAGTCTGCACCATTCGCCAATGGACATTTCCGGAAAGAGACCAGTTTCGTATTCCCGGTATTGGACTGGAACTAGCTTGCAACTGAGGCTAATGCAGGAAGTCTCTTCAAATGCAAATGACTTTTATCTCTTTTTAATGATAATCCCCGCATGAGCCTCCATTGCAAGCTAGTTCCAGTCCAATACCGAGAATACGAATATGACCTATTCACACCGGAATTTTTGGTCGAATGGAGAGCGCCCCAGGTAATCCCGAGCGGCCAAGATAGCGCCATCTTGTCCTCTCGGGTAGCCAATCATAGAGCGGGATTTAGTTCATAAATAATTGGGCCACGCAATGATGCAAAACTTGAGGAGGAAATGTTTGAATAACATGAATGGAATATACGAATATTTTAAAGATTGAAAACTAAGAATAAGAAATGAATAACTATTAAATGTTGAGAGCCTGATATCGTTTCTACTCGCGAGTTTTTAATACCGTATTAGCTCACTCGCTCGAAGACTCGCTTGTTCGCTCAGCTTAGTGTGTTCGCTTGTTCGCTTCGTTTAGTTTGTCATTTTACATGGGTTCACCAACTGTTAAATTTCCGCGATTAGTGTTTCTTAGTAAAGAAGGGACACATCTGTGGCCCAGAAAATTAGAATAAGATTGCCAATGACAATTGATACTTTTCCATTTTGCTCGCTTCTATTGCACTAAGAAGAAAAGAGAGTGATAAACTTCTCTTTATCTATCAGCTTCCTATGACAACATGGCTTTCCTGAGCTGTTTATTTTCTCTGTGTATTTTTGGCTGTTGGACTCTTTCAATAAAACCTCCTTAATGAAGACCCTTGAGGTCCAACAAAAACTGTATAAGTATTTGCTAGCGCCTTGCCAGTGCCACAGCAATGACCGACTCTGAAATACACTATAATTCGCCATTTGCTTTAGGTCAGTAGCGGATGTAGGGGAGAGGCCCGGGTCCCCCTCCCCCCCCCCCCTCTTATTTTGGGTAAAAAAAGAAGAAATCACAGAAGGAAGAAAAGGCGGCAGGGCAAGCAAAACAAAACCGTCGCTCCCCCTTGGCTCAAGATCTGGATCCGCCACTGTAGGTGTACTTCGTTTTAGCTCATTTCTATTGCAATATGTGTTTTAAGCTGTCTTGATTAATATTAGCTCTCTGGAAGGACAAAGTTTGAAATGTTCTGTGAACAATATTGCTTTACTTCTATTCTACACTATAATGTCGGGCCTGGCTGTTTGACTAAAACTGTAGCAAGTGATGCTGCCTCTTATCACTTATATCATATTTATCTTTGTCCGGCTTCACCAGACACCGCTGTGGCTTTACTTCGAGATCAGAAAGTTGTTTGTCTTTGACTAGACTTATCGACCCCATGAGTTTCAGGGTAGACTAGAGTGTGTTCACGTGACGTCATCAAATTCTCAAATCCAAAACTAAAGAGCCCCCAAAAGTTTTATCCTCATCAGGCATAAGAGGTACTAAATTTATATCTGTTTACAACTTTCCAGCTCAATAGCGTCCTTCGTTTGGAAACCAGCGCATTTTGAATGGCGGTGCGTGACATGAAGCTAAGATCGCGTTTGTCGAAAAATATACACTTTTCTCGTGATTTTTAGCCATTTTAGGAGTTAAAGTTTTAGGAAAAGTGCTTGTGCAAATGTTTTTTGGTTCGGTTCGGATAATCAGTTGTCTAGATAGCCAAAGTAAGTTCCAGATGTTCACACTATTTTCTGGCCACCATAGGAGGTCCTCCAACATGGTTGCTCTATACTAGGCTCTATCATTTTGCGCGGAACATTTCGAAGAATATCTCATCTTTGGGACAACGCACAGACGTTAAACTCGAAGAACTGTCTTCTTTATTTCTCGTCTATAGTATCACAATTTCTTGACTTTATCCACTGAATGGTTTTTGATTTTACTAGTAGTTTGTATTGCGTGACAATGCACACACTCTATAACTAAGCGAGCTTCGAGGTTTTAGGCCGCGAAGAGGCCGAGTTAGTAGGAACTTTACGAACCAGAACGCGACGCTGCCTGAAACGTCACCGGAAGTAATTTGCTCACAAAGTGCTTCACCGCGCATGCTTGGCGCTGAACTGCAATGCGTCTTCCTCACGTTCAGACCACGAGGTTTGCACTTGCAGCGTTTCCAGAAAACGTGAGTAGTTTCTGCTGAATTTGACCCAGAATTCAACTTACTTCTTCTACCTTATAGGCAATGCTGTTTTCCTAAGTCAATGAAAATATTATTTATTGTTTAAAATACCAAAAAAACATTTTAATTTGTCTTTTACTGTAGGTCAATTGTTTACCGCTGTGATGAATGGACAACATGCAGACCCGCCGAGTTTGATACCAAAGTCGAAAACTCTCAAGTAAGGCTAATTTTTGTTTATTAGAAGAATCAATTTCCCGTCCAGTTAAACTAAAAAAATTAAAGTGAGTTTAAAGTTTATGTTTATGTTCTTTATTGAAAACAAACTAAAACAGATCGTTTTTTTTTTTCCACGCAGTAATGTGATGTACTGGACAAGCGAGCACGATGTCCTGTTATGCAGAGAGGTTGTTTCCGAGAATCCGTACAAAACAAGAAAGGGTTCGTCGCAAAGAAGCGAAATGTGGGATAAAATAGCCAAAACTTTGAATGCGTGTACCAAGCCTATCTTTGCTGTGGATAAAAGGTCCGTAAGGGATCATGTGGGTATTTTAATTAACCGAATCAAAAAGAAATTGAGAGCTGAGGAAAGGAGCTCGGGCATCGCGCCGCCCGAACCCACAGAACTTGAAATCTTGGTGGAAGAAATTGTGGCGCTCGAAGAAACAGCTGATGCAGAAATGAAAGAGGACGACGAAAGTGTGAAAGGAAAGGCTGAAAAAGAGAAGGCTAAGGCCACAGATATGAGACTTAAAGCGCTTGAGAAAGTGTCGGAGACGATGAAGAGACATTCAGGCGAAAATGATCAGGAAAAAGTAAAGAAAAGAGAACGGAGAAGTGGCAGCGAGACCATGTTATTCTTGTCCAAAAAAGCGGAAAAAGACCAGGAACTTAAACTTGAGGAACTCAAGCTGAAAAAAGAGCAACACGATTTGGATGCAAAACGTCTACAGGCGAGCATTGACCAGCAACGCCAGTTTCAGCAACAGCAAAGTGAAATGATGCGGCTGATGCAAGAACAACAACAACAGCAACATCAGCAGCAACTCTTGGCATCACAGCAACTGATGTTGAGGCAGCAACAAGACCAAACTAAAGCAGTGATGAGTTTGTTGGACAAACTTGTGAACAAATAGCCACCTAATTCACTCTTACGTAATGCTGGTATAACTGTCGTTTGATTTTGAACTAATAAAAGACTGATTGAAGAAAGTAGATGGAGAACTGCCATGAACTAACACACCTTTGAAAAACATCACTTTCCGTGCAATGGTGACAATGAGTCCCCTTTAAAAAATCTAACCAACGAACCTTCCACCAAGGAATTTAATTATTATGATTTTTTGCCGGATTTGTCGTCAGAAAGACATAATGCCGATGTTCGTCCAATGCTTTATAGTTAAATATTCAGATATAAAATAATAAGCTATCACTATTGGCTATCTAAAATAACCACTTTCCATACTCAGGCTAGAATGTTTGGTTCTTAAAAGTAAATTAAACTGACTTGAAATTGTCCTCTTAAAACGACTACTTTCCGAAAGAGGAGTAAAGCAACTGAATCAAATTGGCCAGGCATGATACTATTTTTTCATACCACGTGAAAAGGCGACTGGAATATTCTAGTGATAAACTGTAGGGAGTTTTGGTTTTCTAGTTCACATAGACCTTAACAATAAAAGTGATAAATACTTGTGACAAAATAGTTCGAGGTTGCAAAAATGATGTCAATCAGTGTAAATTCTTCCCCCTTCTTTGCTACGAAACTGTCCTCCTAAGAAAGCGTCTCCGAGATAGAAAAACTGCCGCGGAATGTTAACATAGAAGCCGAGAGTAACAGGAGTTCTTTAATGATTTGATTCGGCTTGAGCGCTCTCTGTTAAAACGTTTCATGTGGACTTATTGCATTCTGCGAAACCAAAGGAAATGAGTTTCAGAAAGAAACTAACAATTTCTTCCAGTTTGCTTAGAACTGGTAGCATGGAATTGAAGGTAAATTTGAAATGTAACAAGTCTAGTAACAAGAAACCCTACCGCGCTAGAATTTTCTCCTCGAAGGTCTTCCCTTAAAGTGCTCTTCCGAGATAGTCCAAAACTTCTCAACAGCTTAGCTCCCTGTGGAGAACTGAATGATCTCTGGCGCTTTGCCTTGATTTAAGTAGGCCTAATAATGAAATTTTTAAATACGAAATTGACAGCTGTAAATTTGAAAATTCCAATTTTTAAAGCTCAAGTTGCAACTGCCAATACCCGACGGCGCTTCTAGAGACTGAAAAATAGCGCATGCCGAACTAAATTCGTCTGGGGTAGGCTTCTTAATATTTACTTAACGACAAATTTTCATCGAGTGGGAAAAACTGAATATTTGTATTTGAACAAGAAACTTTAAGAAACTTCAGACACTCCAGAATTAATGTCAAGTCTTACAAGCAGTCTTGCATTCCTAACGTCAATTTTAAGGTTAATGTTGTGTGTAAAAATTACGTTCAAAGATTAGAGTTGTAAACAAAAGATGACAAAAAATGTGAGGAAGTAGGGTCGACTAGGCAAGTTTCTCATCTGCTCTTAGGGGAATTTAATAGCCTTTTAGTTCAGAAATGTTTGCAACTGTGAAATTTGAACTCCACATTAAAAGGACAAAGCATGATGATTCAAAGAAAACTTAAAATACTGCGAAAACTGATATTTTCACACTAAAGTGACATCTCAAGGAAACATGATATTAAGAGTAATTGCCACTAAAAATCAAAGAAATCGTGGCCACGGTCGAAAAATCGATTTTGCTCATAATTTGCCAGTTTGAAGGCCTAGGTAAGTAACTGACGGAAATCAAGTTAGTTTTTTGAAATATCCAACATAACGGCAGAAATTCACGAAAAGCGGTTATCGCACCGAAAGCTTAGATTTCACTTCGCGGTAATCCGAAATTTTACACTTTTCAGCTTTTTGCTACACAGTCGTTTACATCGCTGTGAAACGTTCTCAACTTTAAATGTATACATTGATTCTTCCTTAATCAAGAGATAGTGATTGTTTTTATTTCTTGTGTTTTCTGGCCGAACTGAGCCCCGATTAAGTAGACATACTTTTCTAATTAAAACAAAACTCAAAAGTTATGCAAATTCAGTGAGGAAAAACGCTGACCGGTAGTGCTTCAAATCGTCTGATATTCTAGCGAAAGACAGTTCAGTCGATGAATTTTAGGCTTACGGATTCATTTTTGTGGGATCTACCAGCAATTTTGCATGAACGCCGATCAAAAATCGAGAAAATTGCAATTCAGCCCCTTTGAAATTTGCAATGTAACGCAACACGCTAGAATAGGTAAAAATCTTTTGTTGGCTTGAGACAGGACAATCAAAGCCTATTAATGTCTTTAACGTTTGAAACGCTTTAGAAGCAATATTTAACTTAGAAATTGCCTGTAATAGCTAAAAAACACGAGTACAACCAAACTTAATCGCTCCCTAACTCTCCCTGTTTTGTGTCACGCATGATACACTTGGCCGATGCTACAATCTTGGAAATGACAATCTGTGGCGAAGGTCAAGTAATTTATGCAGCTTCGAGATAAGTGACGGAGTGTTTGAAGCTTTCAAAGTATTTCCCCACCAGTTGCTCTTAGATTCCCTTTGCGTTTAGATAACTCCTCACAGAAGCAATTCAAATCTGCAGGAGCAAGTTAAGGATATTCGGGACGGCTAAAGCGCACTGTTCAGTTTTCTCAAATAGCAACGCGTACTAGAGCTTTACACTGCAATCCACGGTGCTACTATGCAGCGAGTACGTGACGGACTTGGAAGATGCGTCAAATCTGTAGAAGATGATGGAGCTTTCTCCAGAACTCAACCTTCAATCGCTTTTTCAAATTATGCGATATTCAGCTATCAGTTTGCTTTCCTTTGAAGCTTCGTCCAGTACAAAAAGCCTACCTTTGCATTCAGCTCATTGATTGGGGTGGAAAAAGAGACGTCAGTATCAGTTTCATGATCAACTTGCAGGGCGAGAAAGGAAGAGAAAAGAGTTGAATTGCATTGATAACGATGGGGTGGGGATGAGAGAAAACTCCTGATAAAAATTGCCTTGTTTACAAACCAAATTTGTGACGCCACGGTTGGTTTTCATTGCTATTTAGCACTGAAGCATGAAGCATTTTTGTAGCCAATGACATGTCGGTATATCTTTAACCTACGTTGTGCTTTACACTTCTGAAAAAATTAGGGCTACCTACTCTTTATCATGCTTTATCATGTAGTCTTGTGGATCGTTTTATACCACCAACTACTGCCTCATTCAGTTGACGAGCCTTTCTTCGACCCTGGTTTAACAAGCTTTTCAGTTCAAATAAATTAACAAGAAATAATTCGAAAGCACAAGTATCCTGTAAGATGTTTGATGTTGCAACAAGGTGGCCAAACGTAATTAAGCAAATTGCGTGTGTGCAACATTGGTGAAATTCTTGCGTGCGTCAATTTTTTTTCCTTGCTTCTAGTCCAGTTCTGGCCCTTTCTCTGTCACGAAACGTCGGGAGAGAGCCGAGAGAGAGGGACCCTCCCTCTCGACGTTGCGTGACAAGGAGAGGGCCAGAAGAGGACTACCTTGCTTCTGGATAGTCATTGAGGGTGTGACCGTTAAAACTACGGAAATTATTTATTATTCCTAAAGTATTTGATTACCTCGACTTCCTTCAATGATGAAAACTTTTAGCACAAGGACTGGCGTGTTGCTTTTTATCAGGTCAGACTGATTTTAAAGTACAAGCCAGCAGGTGCAAGTCAAGGAGGAATATGTGTTGTTATCATTGAGGAGAGTTTCTGGTTCTCTGTTCATCAAAGACTTCAGTCGTCACCGGCGCGCCTGAGCCCACAGGGAAGAACTGTTCTGAATCTTCTAGTAAATTCACGGACTTGAATAAATTTCCATTTGCCGTGTGTGTAATTTCCACAGATCCTTGAGTGACATGAATCAACTTCTGGACCTGTACCTAATCAGGAGCCGGTCATGGGCTCCTGACCTAATCAATGAGATTGTCGATTCCAAGAAGTTTCTCGGTTTCTCGAAACGCACACATTCGCCAAAAATATTCTTCACGTATGTCTCAATGCGATAAAATCTGAAGGACTTTTAGTGGCTTTTGATAGCGGAGCTCCGGCGGCCCGAAGGGCCGCCAAGCGGAGCCCCATACTCATATAGGAAAGAAAAGGAAACCCATGAGTTGATTTTCTCATGGTTATCATGGCTAGCGGTATTGCTCGTGGGCGCGTACGCACGACGACGACGACGACGGCGGAGTTGCCCAACATGGCGGCCATACTCCAAATAATAGGTTGACAGAGACATGCACCCTTGGTTTACTGTGTACTTCCTTGATATTGGACATCCATGTTATGATCAATTTACACCTGTCAAAACAAGGTATCCGCTGACCAGTATCACGTGACCATATTGCGGGCTCAGGTTTACAGCTCCTCGAGGTCACGTGTTTTCTTGAAGTTGACCGCTGACTAAGTTCTGGTTGTCGATTGGATCGCGGGCTCATATTGGGTTATCGTGTTGGAAACAGGGCAGGATTGCTCGGAAGCCGGTTCACGCTAACCCAGGATTAAAAGTTAATGGAATTATAACTTTTTCTTCTATACAAATGTTTTTTGCTGTTTTGTTTTGTGTATCTGTTGATTATTAAAACTCAAAACAGAAGGCCAAACAATATACAGAAACCTCACTGCAAAGTTACAAAACTCAAATCAAAATTCTACCTTTTTTCTGGGTCAGCTTAATCGGGCTTTGAACAACCCGGCCCAGGAGCTACGCTTTTAGGCTGGCCTAAATCTATATATTATCCTTGTTACACTGTATGAGCGGTATGACCATAACTGCGTGCCGGCACAAATTCCACCGTATTGAAGAACGAACTCGCGCGGGGCGTCTTTAACTCATCCAGCTTACTTCGATTCTTCTTTGATAAGTGCGTTGTTTGCTTGGTTATCGATACAACATTAACTTTTCGTGGGAATAGATAGCCTCCTACTGGCTGGCGACGGCATAAAGCTTGCAATCCCTAACATCGTTCCAATATGTATATACTATTGGGACCTTTTTTACTTCGTTCGGCGGGTTAACTGGGCAATCTTCTCTTATTAATGCATGATTTCGCAAAGATCTTGTTATTAAAATTTGACTCATTTTGAACGGTGAAAAAATGGTTTCAAATTTGTTTCCCTTGAAAAATCGCTCGAGCGTGACACTGGGCAGCGAGAAGATGGAGAGTGCGATTTAAAAGTTTGGTGTTTCTTTTTCGCTTTTTTTTAAACTCTTGTCGGCGAGTTTTTTTGTAAGTTAAATACTACTTTTAAAGCTTTTCAAATGTAAAAGACATTAATAGGCTTTGATTGTCCTGTCTCAAGCCAACAAAAATGGTCTTACCTATTTTAGCGTATTGCGTTACATTGCAAATTTCAAAGGGGCTGAATTGCAATTTTCTCGATTTTTGATCGGCGTTCATGCAAAATTGCTGGTAGATCCCACAAAAATGAAACTGTAGGCCTACAATTCATTGGCTGAACTGTCTTTTGCTAGAATATCAGACAATTTGAAGCACTACCGGTCAGCGTTTTTCCTCACTGAATTTGCATAACTTTTGAGTTTTGTTTTAATTAGAAAAGTATGTCTACTTAATCGGGGCTCAGTTCGGCCAGAAAACACAAGAAATAAAAACAATCACTATCTCTTGATTAAGGAAGAATCAATGTATACATTTAAAGTTGAGAACGTTTCACAGCGATGTAAACGACTGTGTAGCAAGAAGCCGAAAAGTGTAAAATTTCGGATTATCGCGAAGTGAAATCTGAGCTTTCGGTGCGATAACCGTTTTTCGTGAATTTCTGCCATTATATTGGATATTTCAAAAAACTAACTTGATTTCCTTCAGTTACTTACCTAGGCCTTCAAACTGGCAAATTATGAGCAAAATCGATTTTTCGACCGTGGCCACATTTTTAGAATTTTCTTTGATTTTTACTGACATTTACTCTTAATACGCACAAATTGGTATCCAAATAATGCTTAATTATCATTCATTCAATTGTCTATAAGCTAAAAGCTTGTTCGAACGCAAACGTGCAAGCAGAAGATAAAAGAAGGTCGTGATTTAGAATTAGAAAAACCTATTTATTGAATGAAATTTTTAAAAAGCTATAAAATTGACATTAGGAATGCAAGAATGGTTGTTAGTCTTAGCTTGACACTATCACGGACTTGTATGTTTCTTAAAATTGCTATTGTCAGCCAAAATTTCCAGTTGTTCTCGCGCGACGAAATTTTCTGATTAAAGAAGGCTACTCTAGACAAATGCAGCCGCGCATGCGCTGTTTTCATGTTCAATACGTGCAGGTACGTTTTGGTAACTGTAAACTGAACTTCAATAATACTTTTTTCAATAATGTGATGTTCAATAACTTTACAATTAAGACGACTTTTAGAACGCACAGAGCATCAGATCAATTTCATGTCTTTTTAAGTTTTACAAACAAAACTTATTAAATTCCTTGATGGACGATTTTCAACCAACTTATTGCTTCTTTTTATTTCGAAGGCTAATTTCTCAAATATTTCCGATTTCAGTGTTTCAAAGAGCCAAGTCGTTTGTTAGTAGGAAAATGGTTATTTCAGATAACCAGTAGCGATGCATATACGAAATAGGTAAAAGCTATAAACAATAGCCTTTTGTAGATCTATGTAAATATTCAACCAAGTTTTTCAAATATTAGTTTTTTTTTCAGTAATGGTTAAGGCTAATGTTTGTACAGGAAAATTAAGATCAACGAGCACAGTTGTTAACAGAAGGCCGTGATTTAGGGTGTACTAGGCAAGTTTATCATCTGCTTCTAAAGGAATCATTGTTTCGCTTCGGAAATCAGCCCTTTTTTATTGAAATTGAGCTACAAGACGACGAAACGTGACCATTGGAACAGCTCAACATAAACGAAAAGAAAGGTTGTCAAATTATAGTTACATTTCAAGCTAATACGATAATTATTGCGCAAATATTGGTATCGAAATAGTGCTTCATTATCGTTCATTGTTCTCGAAGTCACTCTTCTAACTATTCTTCCGATCCGATATAGTCCAAATCTTCTCAGCACCTTAACTTCCTTTGGAGAACTAAATCCTGTCTGTTGCTTTGCCTTGATTTAAGTAGGCCCAATAATGAAATTGTTGATTACGAAATTGACAGTTGTATATAAATTTGAAAAGTCATATTATTGAAGCTGAAGTTGCGACTGCCAATACCTGCCGACGCTTCTAGAGACTGAAAAATAGCGCATGCCCAGCTACATTTGTCTCGGGTAGGCTTCTTAATATTTACTTAACGACAGATTTTCATCGAGCGGAAAAACGGAAAATTTGTTCTTATGCCAGAAAGTTTAAGAAACTTCAGATCATCCAGAATTAATGTCAAGTCTTACAAGCAGTCTTGCATTTATAACGTCAATTTTAAGTTTAATGTTGTGTGTAAAAATTACGCTCAAAGATTAGAGTTGTAAACAAAAGATGACAAAAATGTGAGGAAGTAGGGTCGACTAGGCAAGTTTGTCATCTGCTCTTAGGGGAATTTAATATCCTTTCAGTTCAGAAATGTTTTCAGTGAAAATTGAGCTCCAAACCAAAAGTACAAAACATGACGATTAAAAATAAATTTAAAACACTGCGAAAACTGATATTTTCACATTTTAAAAAGTGACATCTCAGGCAAACATGTTATCAATACGCACAAATTGGTGTCCAAATAGTGTTCAATTATCGTTCATTCAATTGTCTCTAAGCTAAAAGCCCTTTCAATTACATACGTGCTAACTATAGATGAAAAAGATTGCAATTGAAAAAACCTCTATATAAAATGAAATTTAAATAATTCTAAAAAGGTATGATTGTTAGTCTTAGCTTAACACTGATACGTTTCTTAAAATGTCTCTCACGAACAAACCACGTGCAGTTACGTCTTAGCAACGTGTAAACTGATACATTTTTCAATTACCTAATTTTGTAATTGTCGAACATCACATCATTGAAAAATGTATCAGTTTACATGTTGCTAAGACGTAACTGCACGTGGTTTGTTCGTGAGAGACATTTTAAGAAACGTATCAGTGTTAAACTAAGACTAACAATCATACCTTTTTAGAATTATTTAAATTTCATTTTATATAGAGGTTTTTTCAATTGCAATCTTTTTCATCTATAGTTAGCACGTATGTAATTGAAAGGGCTTTTAGCTTAGAGACAATTGAATGAACGATAATTGAACACTATTTGGACACCAATTTGTGCGTATTGATAACATGTTTGCCTGAGATGTCACTTTTTTAAAATGTGAAAATATCAGTTTTCGCAGTGTTTTAAATTTATTTTTAATCGTCATGTTTTGTACTTTTGGTTTGGAGCTCAATTTTCACTGAAAACATTTCTGAACTGAAAGGATATTAAATTCCCCTAAGAGCAGATGACAAACTTGCCTAGTCGACCCTACTTCCTCACATTTTTGTCATCTTTTGTTTACAACTCTAATCTTTGAGCGTAATTTTTACACACAACATTAAACTTAAAATTGACGTTATAAATGCAAGACTGCTTGTAAGACTTGACATTAATTCTGGATGATCTGAAGTTTCTTAAACTTTCTGGCATAAGAACAAATTTTCCGTTTTTCCGCTCGATGAAAATCTGTCGTTAAGTAAATATTAAGAAGCCTACCCGAGACAAATGTAGCTGGGCATGCGCTATTTTTCAGTCTCTAGAAGCGTCGGCAGGTATTGGCAGTCGCAACTTCAGCTTCAATAATATGACTTTTCAAATTTACATACAACTGTCAATTTCGTAATCAACAATTTCATTATTGGGCCTACTTAAATCAAGGCAAAGCAACAGACAGGATTTAGTTCTCCAAAGGAAGTTAAGGTGCTGAGAAGATTTGGACTATATCGGATCGGAAGAATAGTTAGGAGAGTGACTTCGAGAACAATGAACGATAATGAAGCACTATTTCGATACCAATATTTGCGCAATAATTATCGTATTAGCTTGAAATGTAACTATAATTTGACAACCTTTCTTTTCGTTTATGTTGAGCTGTTCCAATGGTCACGTTTCGTCGTCTTGTAGCTCAATTTCAATAAAAAAGGGCTGATTTCCGAAGCGAAACAATGATTCCTTTAGAAGCAGATGATAAACTTGCTTAGTACACCCTAAATCACGGCCTTCTGTTAACAACTGTGCTCGTTGATCTTAATTTTCCTGTACAAACATTAGCCTTAACCATTACTGAAAAAAAAACTAATATTTGAAAAACTTGGTTGAATATTTACATAGATCTACAAAAGGCTATTGTTTATAGCTTTTACCTATTTCGTATATGTATCGCTACTGGTTATCTGAAATAACCATCTTCCTACTAACAAACGACTTGGCTCTTTGAAACACTGAAATCGGAAATATTTGAGAAATTAGCCTTCGAAATAAAAAGAAGCAATAAGTTGGTTGAAAATCGTCCATCAAGGAATTTAATAAGTTTTGCTTGTAAAACTTAAAAAGACATGAAATTGATCTGATGCTCTGTGAAATTGATCTGATGCTCTGTGCGTTCTAAAAGCCGCCTTAATTGTAAAGTTATTGAACATCACATTATTGAAAAAAGTATTATTGAAGTTCAGTTTACAGTTACCAAAACGCACCTGCACGTATTGAACATGAAAACAGCGCATGCGCGGCTGCATTTGTCTAGAGTAGGCTTCTTTAATCAGAAAATTTCGTCGCGCGAGAACAACTGGAAATTTTTGGCTTACGATAGCGATTTTTAAAAAGATCTTTGGAAATATTCAACTTAGTTTTTTATGATAGTAAGTTTCATTAAAGTAATTTTAAGGCTAATGTTGGTACAGGAAAATTACGATCAACGAGCACAGGTGTTAACAAAAGACTACAAAAAAAGGCATGAAGTAGGGTTTGCCAGGTAAATTTGCCATCTGCTACTAACGGAATCATTGTTTTGAGTTAAATTGAGCGTCCAAGACGACGAGATGCAACCACTGAAACAGCTTAACAAATAAGGAACGCGGATGTTGTCAAATTATAATTACATTTCAAGCTAATTCGATAATTATTTCACAAATATCGGTATTGAAACATACCTTAAGTATCATTCATTGTTTATAGTCATTACATATTACGTGTATGTAGCAATAAGGAATCACTCCTGGTTACCTGAAATAACTGCTTTCCTACTAACAAAGGCTCGGTTCTTTGAAATAAATCGGAAACTGTTAAGAAATTAGTCTCCAGAAATAAGTACTGTGGTAATAAGCTGGGTGAAATAAACATTTTAGGAATAACAACAAATCGGCTACTGAGGAATTTAATTAGTTTTACGACTTTTCAAAAGCTAAAAAGCAATAAAACTGTTTAACACGAAACTGACAACAGTTAATTGAAAAGGCATTATTGAGGCTTCGTTTACATTTGTCAAGACTTCCTTGCACCGAACTTGGAAACAGCACGTACCCAACTATCTTGGTCTAGGTTTCTTAATCTTTACATTTAGAGAATTATTTTTTTTATCACAATTGCTACTAATCTCGCAATCTGATTGGCTAATTTGCCGTTGTCGATAAGAGTCCGGACAACGCTGCTCGCGTCAATGTGTCGCCCAATGCCTTTCTCAACTCGCGATCTGAAAAAAAAACCATTTTTTTGACGTTGATATTGTGGTAAAAAACAAATCGAAATGTGGTTTAGCGTGGTCTGTACTCTTATCGACAACGATACGCATCAACACAGTGGTCAAAATTTGTTGTGGACTCTGTAGCGACTAGAGCTTTCTTTGCTTTTGAGTGTCACGTTTTTCCGTGACCCCTGGGAATTTTGCAACCCACTCTGTAATACTTAAGCGTTCTTCATTATGCGTAGTTTTGTGTTTTTTATTTTGGCCAGTGCTTGTTAGCGCTGAAAGTTCGATCTGCTGGTTTCTACCGCGTTTTTTCCTTAGCTACTTCACTGTCGTGTGAGCCCTGAAGTATAAATTCTAGAATTAGAGTCGCCACAGCTTTGTAAGTTTATCTTGCTCCGTTGTCAGTTTTTGTTGTTTCGTTATATTTTGTACTTAAATATTTTGTCTTGTTTATTTTTCAGTTGAATCACACACACATCACACCCCCAAGATCACTTTTGTTTCCCTTGCGTTTACGCCCAGTATGATTCAACTTGTACATTCAAACTGTGACGTCTGTAGCGCTTGCTAGACCTACAGACTCACTCGGCTGCGCCTCGTAAGTCCACAACATTTTGACCACTGGATGACGCGTATCGTTGCCGATAAGAGTACAGACCACGCTAAATCACATTCGATTTGTTAAGTCGAGTGAACAAATTTGTGAAAACATGTGTAGTGGTAAGGGTAACAACCGTTGTATTGAATGTCCCAATTTTAATTTTAGTGCTAGTGGTGAAAATAACGATCAAAAGATCTCAACTTTAGACAAAAGGTGACTTGATAGGGTATACTAGACAAAATTGGTTCTGTTAGTAAAGGCCGGAATTATCCTCAGATTGTTGATTAAAGTTGTGTTCAAGGAGGACGAAACATGACCATTGTAAATGCCTCTAAAATATTTAAAGAAACTTGGTTGCCACATTAACGTGGCATTTTAAGCAAACAGGTTATACATACAAAATGGAATCGAAATAACGCGTAATTGTCGCACATATTTTAGTTATTACATGTTACGTGCAAGTAAAAATAATGGTTAGTTGAAAAACTGAATCTTTCTGGTCAGCGAACAACGGTGTGGTTCTTTGAAACAATCAGACCGGACACCATGAAATTGACCTTTGAAAACAACCAGTTTATGTTCAGTTTCCCTTGCAAATAGTTTCCGTGTTCGCAATAAGTTTGAAATAACCATTAATCTTGGGAACCCCTTCATTTCGTTTACCAAGGAACTTAATAATGTCAGGAGCCCATCAGGTGATGGGCTCCTGATAATGTTTATTTAAAGCAGTTCGAAAGACATAAATTGACCTGTGAGATTCTGTGCTCCAAGAGCGGCCCAAATTTTCTATAACTGTTATATAAGAAACTGACAGCTGTAAGTGGGCCATGTCTGAGCTACCTTGTGCCTGTGTCAAAACGAGTCTTCATGCGAAACTATTGATATGAAAATGAGTTTCCCTTACAGGTTCATTTTCATGCAAATCAAACTCGTTTTCATATGAAAGGTTTCGCACGAGTACTTGTTTTAATACAGAGGTACATGGTAGCTCGAAATGGCCCATAGAAATAAAGTATTAGCCTGTGTAGCTGGCGGTTTCGGTGGGGTTTATCGGTTGCTTTCGTTGCGCAGGAGGAGCCGCGAAGATGAGACCGTGATTCTTCTCGTGGCCTCGCCTTCGCCGCTCGTTCCGCGCTACGAAACCCCACCAAAAATCCCCAACAAGACCGCCAGCTTCGCAGGCTAATCAAGTATTGGTAAAGGTCAGGTTACAACTATCAAGACTTATCTGCACCCGCAGCGGCCTTGCACGAATTCACCCCTTGTCAGTACGATAAGATATACCGTCCTTTAACAAGTTGAACAAGCACGAACTAAAGGACCCTGATTAAGTTATCTTGGTTTTCTGCCAATAGCAGTTATTGCTATGTTGTATTTATGGAACATCGTATGGTATTTATTCTTCAGTTTCCCTTTGTTTTGTGAAAATAGTGCTCAAAATGGTCCTAAACATTTTATAACCGTCCTTGACTCTAAGGCAGTTTTTTCCGGACAATGTATTGGCCTCGCGCTTTTAACAGCCGTAAGAGCAGGCTCCACTGGCTAAGAGTTTAATCTACAAATACAACGGAGGCATCCGCTTAACATGGACATTTCGTTTCTATGAAATACTCTCACGTAGTCCTCAGATACCCAGATCCTGCATTCTAACCAAACGCGGCCTTTCTGCTTCTGCGATTCTGCGAGTGGCACATTCTCGACCACAGAGCTCTTCTGTTTTTTTTCGACAAAGCGAAGGCTCTGAGTACAAAAACCATACCCAATCGGAGACCAAAATGGCCAAAATCGATATCCTGTTTATGACCTACGCGACAGCTTTCTCTGGCCGTCATTTTAGGGCCTGTTTACAAGCACGGAGGGTTACCCTAAGAAGCGGGTTAACCCTACTGGAGGGCAAAAGATAGCCCGGGTTTACAAGCAACATTTTACAGGTAGGGTAACCCTACAACCCGGGACAACTTAAAACGCGGTTACACTCAAAGGGTATGGAAACAATTAGGAAGTTAAACCGGGTACACGGGTTAACCCTACCTGGGGTGTTTACACGGGAAAAAGTTAACCCGCCTGCCACGCAGATAGGGTAACCTGCCTACACAGGTAACCTTAGCTGCCTTGTATACACAACAAAGAAAAAAAAAAAGAGGAAATGTGTGAGTACTAGGGTAACCCTCTCTCCTCGTAAACAGGCCCTTAATGTCACGCGACGCAAAAACCTGTAAATAGACTCAGAAGAGGTTTTGTTGAAAGGAAGATAGTTGATCAATTACGGATAAATATTATATACAGCTGCCTGAAGTTTTGTTAGAGTTTGTTGATTGAGCCAGTCAGAAGTATGATACAACGAAAGCAAAGTTGCGCAAAAGTTAGCACCTTTTTGCATTCCTTGCCACGTGGTGCTATCCTTCTTATGTGGACCATTAATTAAAGAAGTCAGTAAAGTAAGCCAATGACAGCAAAATCAGACAAATCAGAAACAATTCTGAGAATTCATTTTCCAAGGCATTCCATTGTTACAGCTCGGACTGGACATACAATCACTACTTACTAAAGCAGCATTGACAGACATATGATGACAAATCACCAACAGATTTGACACAACAACACACGATTTAAAAATAAAGTCATCCATTATAACACCGGCATAGAGGTTACTTTCTGTTCGGACATGGCAAATCTTCTTTCGCTGCAAAAATAAATAAATGAATAAATAAAATAAAATAAAAATACAAAAATCGGTGTGTTACAAGTCTTAGTAAAGTTCTTAGCTGTCCTCAATGAAACAACAACGGGGTGTCATCAAGTCATTCTTAATCTTAAATTAGCATTATTTTTTACGAAAGGAAGTTGCATTGTGTAAATCTCCATGTTTTAATCTCGAAAGAGATTGTCATCTATAAACTAACACAGAGTGATTTACCCAGTGGCGGATCTAGGGGAGAGGCCCGGGGGGGAGGGGGGGGCTTGTTTTGGGTAAATAAGAAGAAATCACAGAAGGAAGAAAAGCCGGTAGGGCAAGCAAAACAACCCCACCTCTCTAGCTCAAGGTCTTAGATCGGCCACTGTTACCAGTTATTCCACAGAGCTTTCACCATTCCAAGTGGTGTAATTGTTCAGTACACCAGAGAACTCTGCAGTATAACTGTTAACTAGGACAATTAAAATAGCTATTCACAGATCAGAACGAGTGGTCTCGGTAGAATTCGTAATAGTACCTGGATCGAGTTGAGTACAGTTCAGGCAGCAATCGGGCGAATAATTGAAATTACGAACATGATTACTCCTTGAATTAAACTACACGAGGCCCAATTACTAACTAATCGTATCGATAACAAAATTTCGAAATTACAGATAGTCCTCTTGAGAACTTCTTTTGAGCGAAAAAGTGAGTAGCGCCTATCATAACTGTAGGAGATATGACGAAGAAAGCCATTAAAGCGCACGTAATTGACGTGCGAATCCAATTACAGGCATCCAATAACAAAAAGTTATAAATGGATACCTGTAATTGGACACCCACGTGATCGCGGGCTGATTATCTGACCAATAGGCGCGCGGAGAACCAATCATGATCGAAAATTTTGTTATAGATATGATTAAAACTATTGTAGTCATTTAAACTTTTCGAC